>NW_027278988.1:25000-43403 GCF_046629955.1 Centroberyx affinis | reverse complement strand
TTCACTCACTCATTTATTTGCTTATTCACTCACTCGCTCACTCCTTTATTTGTTCACTCACTCATTTATTTACTCGCTCACTGGTTTATTTAGTCACTCGCTCACTCACTGTTGCTCACTCACTGATTTATTTGCTTATTCACTCACTCATTTGTTCACTCACTCATTTATTTGCTCACTCATTTATTTGCTCACTCATTTATTTACTCACTCATTTATTTGCTCACTCATGTATTTGCTCACTCACTCATTTATTTACTCACTCATTTATTTGCTCACTCATTTATTTGCTTATTCACTCATTTGTTCACTCACTCATTTATTTACTCATTTATTTGCTCACTCGTTTATTTGCTCGCTCATTTATTTACTCACTCATTTATTTGTTCACCCACTCATTTATTTGCTTGTTCACTCACTCGCTCACTCATTTATTTGCTCTCTCACTCAGTCATCCGCTCATTATTTGTTGCTCATTCACTCACTCGCTCACTCACTCACTTATTTGTTCACTTACTAATTTATTTACTCGCTCACTGGTTTATTTAGTCACTCGCTCACTCACTGTTGCTCACTCACTGATTTATTTGCTCTCTCTCCCTGTCTCTCTCTCTCTCTCTCTCTCCCTCTCTCTCTTTCTCATTCAGCCTGTCACTCTGAGTTGATGACAGACTGACTTCATGACACTGAATACACGATGACATCTGAGCGCAACAACAAGTTCCTGCTAACTTTGCTGATCTGATTCTGAGTCTGGCAGTTCGGCTCCACTCCATTCATCAAACTGAAGTTCAGCCATGGTAGCTATCGCTGCTCATGCTAACCATCCAGTTCTTCTTCTTCTTCTGTTGATTCCAAACAAACCGGAAACATAAAACGCATCACTTCCGACAGACAGTGGAGAAGCTTTATGAACTGGATATACTATAGGTTGGATCACTGTTGTGTTACAGCAACCAGCAAGAGAGAGAACCAAAACAGACATTTATTGAAATGAAAATGACGCATATTATTACTTTGCTTACTTTAAACAGAGGTGGTAGCAGAACACAAATTCCCTACTCAAGTAAAAGTGCAAATACTAATTTAAAAATATATACTTTACTCAAGTCAAAGTATAAAAGTATGTGGACTTAAATTTACTTAAAGTATAAAAGTAAAAGTCGTTATCTAAAAAAGTAATTTCTAATGTTCTAAACTGGTTTTCTGTTGAGTGTTCCTCTGAATCCCAGATGAGAAAGAGTCTGCAGCTCAGATCAGGAACCTGAACCCTAGCAGCTGAATTCACTAACGTTAATTCTCTCTCTCTTGCTGCTTCTCTCTGCTTCATGTTGCTTCTCTCTCTCTCCCTTTCCCTAACTTTTGGTGTCGCTTTGCTGAACAAGCAGCCGATCACATCTGGCTCTTGATCAGCTGCTTCTGAGATGGAAGCCGTCTGATGCTGAAAATACATTTTTCTTAGAAAATCAGTTGATGATTTCCCGAAAGTAACGAGTCTGTTTTTAAAATGTAGTGAGTAGAAAGTACAGATTTTTCTTTTGAAATGTAGTGAGTAAAAGTAAAATGTCTTCAGTGAAAGAAAAACTTGAGTAAAGTGCAGATACTTGAAAATCCTACTTAAGTACAGTACCTCTGACTTTAAATAGTGATACCCACTCTTACAAAATGATTGCTGGCATGAAGGTAAAAGAGTCATTTTAACAACTTTTCTCAAAAATCTGTTCTGTTTTTGTGAACAGTGAACTGATTAATTTCAGGTTGCAGTTGAATGAACAGCGAACTGGAATGAAAACCCTTCATTTAACATTAAATACTGCAACACTTTTAAGTCCAAGTTTGACCAGAGGGACCAGAGTTCCTCCTGGGCATTTCTACTTCTTCTTCTTCTTCTAAGCGTTTGTTCTTCTTCTACCGCCGGAGTTGACACAGACCGAACAAATCCCGAACCAAATCTCAAAACTTTTCTTGAGTTTTATTCCAAGACGGCTACTCTTGCTACTGTTACTCGCAAACTCGTTTACTTCTGTCACCAGCTGGACTCAGCTTCATCATTACGGTGAATACAGGATGGCAGATTGGCAGAAGGTCTCGGGATCAGACAGACCTTTCGGTTTGTGCCCCGAGGTGACGAGTGTGACGGCCGCACAGTGGGCTGTCAATCAAAATGAGTCCTGGCACCGATGGATTCCGGGGAGAAAGAGACAGAAAAGAAGACAAAACCCAACCGCCAAAGCCCCTTAATTGGTTAATTGATCCTCATCCGCCAATCAAATGTCTGAATAATTCATTGAGTAGATGAGAGTATTGAGGAGGAAAACCCCCCTCCAAAAAAAGAAAAAAAAGTCACATTGATGGGATGCTGATGGGTTGTTATGGTGATGCAGGTTGTTATGGCGATAATGGAAGGCTCATCATTGAACAGAGGAAGGTATTGATTGTTTGTTTGACAGCTTTACTGCCACTCAGTCTCTGTGAGGGATTATGTTACACCATACAGTGTCATCCGTTTAAAATGCATTTTCACAGCCAGGCTTTGATATCATTTGTTTCTGTTTTATTCACGCTGTATTTGACAGATTTATTCTTTTGTAAATAGGTTTTTAATTCATTGAAGGTTGAATTTTTATTGTTTGTATCTTGTATGGCTTATTGGCTTTGTTTTATTGTTGTTACTAACTACAAAGCCTGTTGTAGCTGTTTTGAAAAGTACTTCATTTCAGTCAGTCAACTCGCATATTGAATAAGAATTAGAATAAGAAGAATATATTTAAACATATTTTACCCTAAATTTCAGGCTAAGTGGGGGGGCTGCTACAGAGAAGAGTGTCCTTTCCCCTCCTAACTGAGATGCTGGACTCACTCTGTTCACCCAAATTAATTTCAGGTGTCAGGTATGAGCACTAACAAGAAAACTTCTTGGAGTGAAATACAAAACTTTCTCCTCACCTGCAGTGAGTGAGCGCTGAACCTCTTCACCTCCTTCACCTCCTCCACCTCCTCACCTCCTCCCCCCCCACCAGAAACTAAAAGCACATAGTCTTGCCTCTATACGCACATCGCAAGGTATTCCAATTCAGATCGTATCGACTTTTAAATGCCTAGGCTTTTTACTTGATGACAGCTTGTCTTTTAAACCACACGTCGAAAGTCTGGTTAAGAAACTAAAAGTGAGGTTGGGCTTCTATTTCAGAAACAAGTCGTGCTTTTCTTTTAATGCGAAAAAGAAACTAGTCGCTGCCACTTTTTTATTAGATTATGGTGATGTTTTATACATGAATGCCTGTTCCACCGCACTACACATGTTGGACACTGCTTACCATGGTGTATTAAGATTTATTACCAGTTATAGATCACTTACCCATCATTGCACTCTGTATGCTAAAGTAAACTGGCCATCCTTGACTGCATGTAGGCTTCATTGGTACACTTTCATTTATAAAGCAATCATTGGTCAGCTCCCTTTTTACCTCTGTTGATACTTCACATACTTCACAGGACTATTTATATGCCTCAGTACCCAGAACCCCCACTGAGTTTGGGAAAAGGGCCTTCATATTTCTCTGCTCCCTCTGCCTGGAATGGACTTCAAAAAACTCTGAAACTACAGGCTTTTATTACCATATCTGATTTTAAAGCTCAAATTACGGACATTTTAAAGAATGAGATGGGAGAATGTCGATGCTTCACTGTATAATGTGGTGTTATAGTTATATTCATTAACTTGACCTTCTCTCCCCAGCAACCCCCCGGAAAGCCTCACCTTCCCTCCTATTTCTTACCCTTCCTTTTTTACCCTACCCTCCAACCCCCCCTCCAATCTTCAATCTCCAGCTCAAATTTATCCCCTTGCACCACTTTGCCTTTTATGTTCTTATCTGTGTTTGTGTCTTGTATGTTTGTTTTTTAAATGCTGCCATTTTGCTTGAAAAAGAGATCATTGATCTCAAGTGACTACCTGTTTTTTTTTTTTTTAAAAACAAAAAAAAAAACAAGAAGAGGGTGACTTAGAAGAGGGTGATTTAGGTTAGAGGATTTCCCAGTATACTGTACAGTTTACAGAAAATTTTACATAAAAGTTTACATAAATCTCAAATAACTAAAGTATACTCTCCAGGAATTGCAATTTTCAGCAACTGTCAGGGTAAAAAAAAAAAAGCATTTTTTCCACTGATGTACATACGGAAGAGGATTAGGGCCACGTGAAAAATTTATTTGAGTTCTGACTTTAAACTCAGAATTCTGACTTTAATCTCAGAATTCTGACATTAAAGTCAGAATTCTGACTTTATTCTCAGAATTCTGACTTTAATCTCAGAATTCTGACTTTAAACTCAGAACTCAAATAAATTTTTCACATGTGGCCCTAATCCTCTTCCGTATGTACAGAACAGGTATTTTGGACATTTAAAGAGCAATATTTTGGCTTGGTCCCTAAGTCACTAAACACATTATACATTATACACACACATTATAGTGGAGAAGTAGGAAGAAGAGCTGGTACAATGGAGGTTTAAGGTTTTTTTTTCTGAATGGAAGGCATTACAGATAAGCACTCTGCCTAGACAACCCCAAAGAGCCGTCATCCCGATGAAAACTATTTCATAAGGATTTGTTTCAGTGGGGGGTTTTAGTGTCATGTGGTCTAAGGGCTGTTTCAGAGGCCTGTGCACCACACCAGGAAGCCTTTCTGGGGTAAACACTGGCACTGGGGCAGGGGCGGCACTAGGAAAAACAGGCCCTATACACAAGAGGTGAGTCTGGGCCCCCCTCCACTTTCCTCTCATCAAATCTATGACAAACATCTGTCTACCCATCCACAACTCAGACACACCTCCACACATTCATTTACTGATTCATTATTGGTCACATCCCTAATTGAAACTGTGGGTTTTGGGTTCCACACTAGCGCTAACCTGTGTCATAACCAAACTTTCACCAGTCGTTCCCTGTTCAATATCTCTCTAGGGAGGACACTTTTGTTTTAGAAAACACGCGTCACATTATATTTCGCTCAGCATCACTCACAAATCACAAATCAGTTCCAGTATCATATTTCTAAGAAAGTTTTATTTGTTTGCGGTTAGCAGATTAAAACAAAACCCTGTTTCGAAACAGTAGTGTAGTAGTGTAATAAAATGTGAAATGAAAGTATAAAATATTAATAAATATACATTTGAGTACCACGTGCAGACACGTTAGGGGCCCTCCCCCAGCTTGGGGCCCTAGGTAGTCGGTACCCCTATCCCCCCCCCCCATACACACACACACACACACACACACACACCCCAACCCCCCACAACACCCCAGAGTAGCGGAATAAAAACCTGCTCTGCACCCAGCGGCCCGTCTGATTAAACCCTACCTGGAGCCGTGCAGAGCATATGGTGCATGGGCCAGAGGATCAGCTATGCAAAGCACCTGATGCTATCCTGTTACTCTGCAGTGACACACAGCTAGCTGTTGTCACTGACAGCTGTTGGTCTTCAATGGTTCCTTCTCACAGGCTCCATTTTGATGCCACAACAATGGATTTTATCTTCAATTAAAGATAAATTTCCCCCAGAATACAAAGTGGGTATACTGCTGGAAGTGGTTAACATGATGGAAGCAGCAAGAGAGAGAGAGAGAGAGAGAGAGAGAGAGAGCAGCATCTATAGCAGTTTAGTTCAAAACCATTCAACTCATTTACACAAGTGGCAGTACAGGATATAGTATGAAGTGGAGTTACAGTAACAGGTAAAATCAATAAGGATCATACTGTAGCTCTCACCTGGATTCATTCACCTGGTCAGGCTGCTTCATGGAAACCTAACTGTAACAATTACCAAACAAAACAATTAGTCGAAATCGATTAGTCGATCAACGGAAAATGATTTTATTATAACTTTGATAGGCATTTATCAAATAAAAATACTAAGCATTTGCTTGGGGTGCTATATTGCTACACAAATGCTAAGATTTGCTTCTTTTCTCTGTTTCATATCATTATAAAATGAATACTCTGCTGGTCACAATTATTAAGCAATTTTAAGACATCAGTTCAATAACTTGTGATGGGCATTTGTCATAATTTCTGACTAAATATAAAATACTAAATACTACTTTTATAGACTAGATAAAAAAAAATAAGCGATAGATCATTAGTTGCAGCTCTAAACCAAACTGAACTGTGCACAAAATATAATCAATAAACATGCACTGCCCCCCCCACTACAGGTACAGTATGCTTACAAAAATGGGAAAATGATCAGAGCGTCAATAAGATCTGATCAGTAATCATTCACGCTTCACGCTCCTCCAGCAGCTCAGTCTCAGCTGCAGGAGTGTGTTTAGAGAGTCGCACATTCTCATTCCTCACCAAGATTCTCCAAGCCAGTCCGGGGATTCAAACTAGCGACTTTCTGCTCTCAAGCCCTCCGTCAGCCGCCTTCCCATCCTTCCCGTCCCGCACTCTAAGCAGTCTTTTAACCCACAATTCCCCCAGTGTAGCCGGCCGAAATGAAGTGCACGGGCCGTAATGCACCGCATCGATATCTGACATGTCAAAACACAGCGAATTACCATCCCATCTTCTTAGAGACTCGATACCTGAGCCGAGCCGCATCACATCCGCACTCCGCGCTCCTCAGGCCGTGTCACTCACCGCTCTGATGCTTTCTGCTGCTTTAGCCTCACGCAGTATATCCTGTGCAAAGTGAATGTGTGAAAAAAGTAAAAGGTATGTAAACAGTTTTTTTTATATTGACGACAATAAAGAGAGTATAAAAAAAAAATCTCATGTCACTGACTATCTTGATTCTTTACTTACAAAACAGTAACTATTTAGATCGTGATATCAGCTGCATTTAAGCGATGAAAATCATCAAGTTACTTCTGTCCAAATTGAAGTGTAATGGCGTAATATATTGATATTGTCTGCATGGTCCTGATCCACAGCTGTATCTGGTTAGAGAGACCATCTGTAACCCAAAACTCACAGGTTCAACCCCCTGCACCACACACACAGTATCCATAAACATGTCCATCAGTATGTAATGTAATCATGTTGAGGAATCCTTGAGCAAGGTACATCAGCTAAATCCCTAAAAAGTGAAATGTAAAATATCTTCTGTAGTTTGGTGTTTGATTCTTTTGTTGTTTTTTTCCCGTTGAGTTTTTTACCTGCAGAAATTAGTAGAAAATGAAAATAAGTAATTTATATTTTTTTTCATTGTGCAAATAAATTAAAAGAAACTAAACTAAACGCTCCACCAGTACAGAGATTTAAACCAGCAACCCTGCTCACAACCCTGGTTCTCCAAGCTTTCTATTCTGTGCTTGAAGATTATTATTTTTTTTTTCACTCATATTCCCCGGTGTGTTCGGCTGAAATGAAGTGCATGGGCATAATGCACCGTATTGATATCTGACATGTCAAAACACAACAAATTACCATCCTGCCTTCTTAGAGAGACTCGCTAAGATTTGATCCATAGATCATCCGCACTCGGCGCTCATCAAGCCGTCTCACTCACAGGAGCATTAATGCGTTTTGTTGGTATCAGCATTTCAGAGGCCATTAAGATGAGGAGAGAGCATTGATAGAAATATGAAGGGAGAGCAGAGAAAGTTACAGACCTGCACAGCGAGCTGCTCAGAGGTTTGAGTCCATTCACTTCTATACAACTCTAAAGCAATATTCCACTTAGTTTTAACATGTGGGTTATTCTGCAATTGACCAGAATATAAACTACTCACCAAGATCAGATGCAGCTGGACGAGAGTAGAGTGTCATGTTCGTATTTTTACTTCCCGTTCATTTGAATGATCCACCAACGAGTTCAACAGACATTGAACTCCTTGGTGAACAGATTCAACAACAGATCCTGCTGCTGTGATTTTCAGCTGACTGTTGGTCCAAAGCTTTTGAACAGAATTTCACCAAATAGCATTTTTATTGATAGAAGAGAACATAGCGGAGGGATACCATTTAGGAGAGATAGTTCCTGTTTGGGAGACCGGATCTACTTTTATCTTTAAATACTAATTTTAGTGTAAACCAAGAACAGAAATGCAAAATGACAACAGACCAATTACCCACGGGAAAACAAGACGTTTTTGGGAGATTGACCCGTTGGTCAAGATACCGTTTAAGTCAGTGGTTCTCAACGTGGGGTCCGGGGACCGCCAAGGGTCCATGAGGGGGCTCCAGGGGGTCCCCAGCAAATTGATGAATTGTTAAACTTCACCATTATTTCATTTACATGATGTGAACACAATTAGAGAATGTAGAATAATGACTATTTTGATGATAGTTTCACTGTTATCTCTCTACCTACAGTACAGATAGTCATGGAATTCTGGACAAAATCATATCAAACAATAAAAAATATTCTTAAATTTGGGTCAGAGAAAAAAACTCATCAAATGGGGGTCCGTGGCCCTAATTTGGACTAAATTATGGGTCCTTGAGATGAAAAAGGTTGAGAATCACTGGTTTAAGTGATGAGAACATAGACACCAAAATCATCCTTGTGTCCCTGGTAAATAGTTGATAATACTTTAACATACACTATGTTGAGTGACAGTTGGTCAACTTACCAGGAATTGTGAATTGCTGCAACTAGGTAAACTCTCAAAAACAACATAGGTATAAATGACGAGTTTTGTTCCAAAGTGGCACTTACTCTTATGAAATGATTGATGGCACAAAATAAAAACAAATTATGGTACTTTTTTAAAGGTTATTAGATAACAAAAGTCCTTGGTTGACAAAATGAATACTTTTGGTAATGATTTTTATTTTCCAAAATGTGTATCTACTGTTTTGGACTCATCAAAATATCCATCAATTAACCTGAAGAGAAATAATAAGACAAAACTTCTTCCCTCCATGAATCACAATTTCACCTTTAAAATCACGTAAATAAAGATTAAAATTGGAGGGTTAGGGTTAGGTTTACATTGAACAGCTGCAGTTAGAGGCTAGACACAATTGTCTCCAACACACACACACACACACACAGGTGACCCTTCACACTGCAACACATGCACACATACAGACAAACAGAGAAACTTGAACTACACAAGCAACCACAGACACATAGTAACACACACACACGAGCAGAAAAAAAAACAAAAAAAAAACACAAATTCACACACACACACACACACATTGTGGATCAGAGTGCAGGCGTGTTTACAGACAGACAGACAGGGCAGAGGGATGAATAAATGATGTGTGTGATCTATAATGGATGCCTCTTGTTCATTACACATTCTCACATTCAACAGGCCATTCCACAGGCCACAACACTGTCCTCACTGTCTGGGTGTTTATGTGGCAGATTGCAGTTGTAGTTATACAAACGTTTCTCGGAGGCAGAAATGATCTCATCGGTTGAATGAAACCTCAGTGGGCGGAGCCAAAGAGCCACAGTTTATAGCCCCCGTTACCAGAGGTGGGAGTACGTCACACATGTGCAAGTCACAAGCAAGTCTCAAGTCTTAACCTTCAAGTCCCAAGCAAGTCCCAAGTTACTGTGGTGAGAATCAAGCAAGTCGAGTCCACTCAAGTCATACGAAATTCTGATGATCTACCTTTTCCAGTTTCCACATTTAAATCAGTTAAAAGACAGCGGTCATGAAAAGTTGAGTTTTATTTTCAACATTAACGAAAACTGTTGCAGCCTGCTTACATCTTATAAATCTTACTGATATATACATTTTGTGGCAATCAATAACAAGCTGCCTAAATGAATAACAAGTAAATATTTAATAAAAAATTAAAGTCCTTTCGAGTCATCTGTCTCAAGTCTCAGTCAAGTCTCAAGTCATGAATACCAAGTCAAAGTCAAGTCGAGTCTTTTATCAATGTTAGTCAAGCAAGTCTCAAGTCCTCAAATTTGCGACTCGAGTCTGACTCGAGTCAAGTCATGTGACTCGAGTCCTCCACCTCTGCCCGTTACAGACGCCACACATACGCTAACGCAAGTTCTCGACCTACGCAAGCTGTCTGCTTACACAGCACACACACGTCCTGCAGCTTCCCACAGCCTGTCTGAGGTAAAACTGCATTTATCCACCAGGGGGAGCAAAGCCACCAGTCTGGAGTGTGGGAGTATTGTATGATCAGGAGCACTGACATATGAGAACGTTTTAAAATGGCTACTGAAGAGGAATTTTCCTTTCCCGCTAAAAGAAAAAGTTGAAAAAAGTCGGTACGTGCATCAGATCAGCCGGTGTCTCTTCTGACTGAGCCGTCGCCATTTTCTTTTGTTTACACAGGAAATTACTTCTTCATTCGTTTAGCAGTAATTTTCGTTTTGCTTCCACACGTCACATTGCAGCAAACGTTAGCGCCGCGTTACAAATTTTAGCCTGCACATTTTACTATGCAAGAATGTGAGAAACGCACTTGCATTGCCCTTTGTGTTGTTGCATGCATTGCTTACATAAGAGTGTGTAACAGGCCTTTCTTGCTAAATAACGTTAGACTGAAGCCCAGTGGGAAAGACAAGAGGTAAGAGAGGAGGAAGCTAATATTATGAAGCCTAGTGCTCTGATACTAACTGAAAAAATACAGTCTAGTCATACTAAGTTATCTAGGTTAGCTAGTTAGCTAGCTGACCTTCAAGTTCAAACTAGCCACACTAGCCTATAGCTATCTAGGTAAGCCAGTTAGCTAGCTGCTGACCTTCAACATCATGAATGAATGAAAATAAGTCATTTCTATTTATATTCATATTTTGACCAGAGTTCCTTCTTTGCTATCCAAGTCTGCTAGTTAGCTAACTTATACTCCAGAAAGCAGTGGTTGTTTGGCTCCACCCACTGAGGTTCCAAGACAAATTCCAGTACATTCATTGGCTGATTGTGATTGTGAAGACACACAGACCAAGGAGCAGCAGGCAGAGGATTAAACAGTAGAAGAAACTGAGAGATCGGCAGTGAAAGAGGGATTAAGGTAAAGAGGGGGGGGGGGGGGGGGGGCAAAGTGCCCTGAGGGGTGAAGGGAGGGAGAGAGAGAGGGGGGGGGGGGGGGGGGTGATGATGACTATCTGTAGTTTTATTGGTGCTGTCATATAATTCCTCTCTCTTCCTCTGCTCCTCCTCCTCCACCCCCCTCGGTCCTCCCTCCAGGCGTGCCATATGATGGGCGTCGGGGATATGGCGGGGGGGGGGGTTGATACAGTGGAGATACACACACTCACTCATAACCACAACATTATTAACTACCATTATTAACTACCCAGCAAGCATTTCACAGACAGGCCAAGTTCAACGTCAACCCAAACAAGCACAAAATGTTCAAAATATCATAATATCACAATATCACAATATCACAGCACAGTAAAAAATCAAATTAAAACAGCTTTGGAAACTGTTTTCAACTGATATCAGAAAGATATTTAGATCCTGATTTCACAAAACTATGCAACTTTCATTTTGACGCTATATTTCCACGGGTTTTCAACAATGTCGATATCTATTCAATGTCAAAATATTTGCTGGGTTACCAAAACTGAGTTGCTTCCCCTTTTGCATAATGAACTGCTGTTTTCTGTTTACTCTCATTCTTTTCCCTTCCGGACTTTAAGAATTTTTGGAATTCCAGTTTCCAGTCTCTCTCATCTGGTCTCTCTTTAGACAGTTTCAGAGTGCTGTGTCTATTGTATCTATTGCTGTGCCTCCTGCTGTTAAAATCCAAAGTCTAATAATACTAATGTGTTAACAGTGTCCTATTTTTCTCATTTCATCATTATTTTTTCTGCTATAATTGATTGTTTTCAGTTATTTTATTTCCTATTTCAGTGATTGTTTTTGCTGTATTTGCTGTTCACCCGTCAGACTGTGACACACTTTGCAGTTTTGTCTTTGAAGACTTGAAAACTGTCACACAAATAAACAACTTGCCATTATTATCATATGAATAAAGTACATATTATTTTTACCCTCTTGTTTCTGCCAGCAAAGCCATGTAGGGTCAGCAGGGGTAGGAAGTAACAAGGGCGGAGGGGGGGGGTTAGTGGGGGTCATCTGGAAAACAAGGTCCCGTCTTTAAGAGACCGTATCGACCTTTGACCCCCACAGCCCTGTCCCCGCTGGGGCTGATGGGAGCAGAACAATAGGACCTGCAGGCCAGCGCGCCGCTCTACAAGTGTTACACCGCCGGGGGTCGACCATACTGCCATACGCTAGTGTCTGGAAGTCTTAGTCGGGTTCACTGCACACACACACACACACACACACACACATACATACACACACATGCCCACAAATCCATATTACACACATGCATGCATGCACAAGCATATGTACATATAGTGCACACATGGATACTGCATGGACACACAGGCTGAAACACACACAGTGAAATTAAATTGTTACTTTCAGAAGCTCTTAACTGGTAATTGTATAATTGGGGGAATAATTGGATTTTCTTGTGGGAGCTTAATGAAAAGGCTTTCACTCATCGTCTGTTAGAATGAATCCAAGCAGAATGAGCAGAAGTCATACTGCTGCTTTCAGAGGAAAACTGACATGTTGTAAGTGATGTGAAATGAAAATGCTCATTGTCTGTGTGTTTATGAAAAGGTGTATAGTTGAAAATGTATTTAATTTAACAATTAGTTTGGAGCTCATAATAGGTAAAAGTGATATCTTTATGGACACATTGACACCAAGCAGGTTTCGAGTGGTTTACTCAAAGCTTGGTTGGTTTGTCCAGATGAGAACAATGACATTTGAACTCTAGTGGCATCAAATAAAAAATAAGACAAAAAACAATGTATAAGTATTACATACATCGGTGGGGACTCGAGTCAGACTCAAGTGACAATTTTAATAACTTGAGACTTGACTTGATGCATGAAGAGAAGACTTGAGACTTGACTTGACTTGGGTTCTGGTGACTTGGGACTTGACTCTGATTTGTAACTCTGATGACTTGAAAAGGTTTCTAAAGTCTTGACTTGAGATCTTGTGTTTGTGTAAATGACTTAGATTGAAAGTGATGAGATTTGTTCCAGCACACGACTGAATTTAAATTCTGTTTTCTGAATTTGTATGGAATGATTGAATTTATTGAAGTCGAAACTGATTATAGAAATCAAACTCATGATGCTCTTACCAAGTTTTTATCCTATTAAAACCATATTGCATTGAAAAGTCCTAGATATTTAGTTTTCTTTAAGATATTAAATTGATACTGGACTCTTGATTTGTTCTGACTTGACTTGCTGTTCTACAGTTAGACTTGAGATTTGACATTAATGACATGGACTTGACTTGGACTTGACTTGCTGTTCTACATTTAGACTTGAGACTGACTTGGGACTCGAGCAAAGTTGACTTGGTCACACCTCTGATCACAAATCATTTCAAGATGAGGTGCTAAAGTTTCTAATCTATTCTCCATCTTTCTCTATAGGTTCACACACTGTATTCAAATGCAATTGTTTTTTCATTATAAAACATTTAAAAGTGGTTTTCCTGTCAAATGTTTTATTGTGAAACACTTTAAAGTAATTTTTTTTTAAAAAGGAAGACAGGTTGTCAGCTGCTCTGATTCAACAGTTTTTCCGTTAACCCCTCATCTCCCATCTGTAGCTTCCCTCCTTGGCGTCGTAAAATCACTTCATCTCTTTGAATCTGAACAACAGATTTACCTTTTCTTCCTGGCGTTGGTGGATTGTTGAGAAAATCCATTCTCTGTCCCGTCTGTCATTGTTTCAGGACCGGAGGGATCATGGCAGTTCAAACCGACACACTCCTCTGGTATCTGCTGCGCTTTGTGAGGCGCGTGGCTCTGCTCATTGTCAGCAGGGCGTCTTTTGTGTTGGGGTGTTTGTGTTTGTTTGTGTGTGTGTGTGGTATCAGGTGTGTGTATCCGGTGACCTGGCTGTGTTACAGTCGGCGGGAGATTTAAAAAAGGTGAGAGGTGGGAGGGAGGGTGTGTGTGCGTGTGTGTGTTTGTATGAGACAGAGGTAGCTATAGTACATGGAAATGTGTATGAGTGTGCCTATGTGAATGTGTTTGTGTGTGTGCGTGTGTACAATAGCCTACTTATGCTTATTTATGTGAATGAATAAGTGTGCGTACAGTGTGTGTGTGTATTTCTGTGTCTGAACAAGTGTGTGTGTGTGTGTGTGTGTGTGCATGTTGCTACTTTATACATTTTATATGTAGGCTATGTATAAATCCCCAGTGAGTAGAAAAGTCAACCAGGACTCAGTTAGCTTAGCTGCTCTAGTACGTTAGCTATAGCTACATATAAGTAGTCCGTTAACCAATTTGCCAGCTAGCTAGCTAATGTTTAGCTGCTCTTTTGCTTTATTGGTATTTTAGCTATATGTGCCCTCCATTGATTAGCAAGGTAGATAACATTAACCCAGTTGGCTCTCTGTACTATAATTTTGCTATCTTCACCTTATTCCTTACATTTCTCTAATAAATTTCTCTTTAGTTGCAGCTAACAGGCTACCATATTTCCTCTAATAGTGGCCGGTAGTCAGTTAAAAGCCGGGTCTCTGATAATGGCCGGGGCCGTGGTCGACACGAACAAATAAAATACCGGTAAACTCCTGCTGCCTGTTATATAATGTAACTGTAGTTTGTAGAAACGTACAAGTGCCACAAGAGTCTCTGGAGTGTGCCATCGTCGATTACCGTAATTATCGGTAATGCATTGCAGTAACAAAAAAATGGCTACCTAACGAACCCCAACAGAAGCAGATCAGAAAACAAGGAGGCTTCGTACAAAAATATGAGCAAATATACTTATCAAACAGAGGGAATTAGAAATAAAGGCCTGTCTCTAATATAAGCCTGGTACCTTCTGTTGTTGTCTCGATATTTGAGGAAATATGGTACTTGTCTAACACACTATAGCAGCCAAGCTAACCGAGTCCTGGGGTCGTTCTCAGTATGCGTTCTCGTGTCCTCACTGATGTGTTTGACATAACATCTAAGGCAGCTGTAAGTATGATTCAAAAGAACATGAGGATGGATAAAGATCCAGGAAGTGTATTCACCAGCCGAGGATGCATTGGTTGGTGACTTGGCTGACAAGAACGACTAGGAAGCCCCAAGATTCACAGCGAGGACAGTTAGGCTACAGGACAGAACATGTCCAAACAGCACATTAGTCCGTAGTACAAAGCTGGTAGAAACTGGGAAAACGAACACCAGTGTGTCCTAATGGATTGTACGAAGTCAGGCACACATCTCAAACTGTAAAGATGTGTTTCTTCAGAAGTTCTTTCTGTCCAAGACAACATGGGAGGAAAATTCTCTCTTGACTTTTTGGATTTGATAATCTCCTCCGGTTGAGATTGCTGCTTGCTGGGAAAAATGGCACTGCACAAAAAAAATATTGTGTGGAGGCCAAACTAACCTTGCATTATTTAAAGCTTGCATTGTATCCTACATTCTGCAACTAAAGATCAACTGCCAAATTAAACGGTGCGTCGATATGAATAATTTTTTCATGCCTTTATCTGTTTCATAACAGTGTCGGTGTTGTCGCACAGCGCTATTGTCAATAATACATTTACTTCTATGTAAATGTAGTTGTATGTATCTTGTTCCCTGTATTTATCTCTTTATGTGTTGTACTCTGTTTTCTCTCTGCTTTCTCTCCCTCTGTTCTAATATATATTTTTATTTATCTTTTTCCTTTACTCTATCTCTGTGCATTACTTTATATCCATTAATGTCTGTATGGAACTTATTTACTCACAAAGAAATCAAGAAGTACTTTTTTTTACAACAAAATAAATGTGCTTGTGTTTGTGCCTGTGTGTGTGTGTGTGTGTGTGCTTGTGTGTGTGTGTGTGTGTGCTTGTGTGTACCTGCGTGCTTCCCATTGTGTCCTGCGTGGCTGTCGTTTGGCCTCGGGGCGGCAGATAATGCGGTGTGGATCTATAGCAGCAGCAGCCACATCTGTCTCTGTCCCGTCCTTATTGCTATTGACCCGGCGCTCTCTGCCTGGTGTCTGTCGCCTGGTGTCTGTAAAACATCTGACCCGCTGAAGCCAGGAAGCCGTTTACGCAGCGAGGAGGATTACTCTGAGCGCTGTGTGACGCTCAATCATTAACTTTTTTATTTTGCTCTTTGAAAGGAAAGGTCTGCTTCAGCGTGTCTTTGTGTGTGTGTGTGTGTGTGTGTGTGTTTGGGAGAGCGAGCTAAATGTTTCAGCACAAGAGGTTCACAGCAACACGTTTACATTTTACCAGGTGCTGTACAAGAAAAACAAGATATCTGCCTTCCCAAACTACACTACAGTTTAGAAATAGTTTTATTTGAATTAAAACATTGTATTACATTTGTGCAACGTATATTAAACAGTGTCTGTAGAGCTTACTGTGAATTATCCATGACTACTACACATCCTAATTTTACATGGATGCCATGAGTAAAACTTTTACAAAAATAATAATAATAATAAACTTTACTTGTATAGCACCTTTCATACAAGAAATGCAGATCAAAGTGCTTTACAACAAAAAAATTACATGCATCAAGTGCTTTACATAAAACATGATAATAATAGTGAAAATAAGATAAAGATGAGAATAGAATACATAGAATGCATCTTCACATGAAAATAGACATAGAATGAGCATAAAAACAGGGATAGAATGCCATAATTAATGTAAAATAAGATGGAGAAAAATAAGATAAAAATGAAGAATGCATAACATAAGATGGAAAATAAAACCCACTGAAAAATAATAATAAAAATAAAGTTACATAGTTACAGTATATAGAATGCATAAAATCAAGTAAAATACAACATTTTAAAAGTGCAGCAGTGCATAAGTGCAAGCTTCTACACATCATAAATTATATAATATTTTGTTTCAAAAGGCATTATCCATACATCCATTTTCAAAAAAGATGTTAATTCCTTACATTCATCAGTCAATATTTCAAAAACAGATGATGCCTGACTCAAAACCAGTTATGTTGGAGTTAACTAGTAACTACTACTATAACTAGTAACAAGAGTAGTTTCACTGCATGTAATTAAATTGGTAGTTTAAATACAGTCACCAGTAGCTTGGTGGTTATTCAACTTAATTCAAATATGGATAGTGTAGTTTATCACTTTTTTTATCATGTTAAAGGCCTACTTAATTTAATGCAACTACCAACTATTTTTGGCGATAAAAGTAATGCAATGTGTACTGTAATGTGATTACAGTAATGCATTACTTTACAATGTGTAACCCCCAACACTGCTTCTTAGAGATTATATTAGATAAACTGTATTATCTCACACAGGGGAATTCAATGCAGTGAGACAATAGAGAAACATAGAAACACAAAAGACAAAATGAGATAAGACACAGTAAAAAAAAAAGTCATAAGAGCAATCACTATCATCCAAATCCAGTCCCCACAGCGGGAGCGTATCTATGTTCCCAGGGTCCTATGTTCCCCAGTTCAATATTCTGTTAACACACATTAACCCTTCTATTGTGTCTGGGTCAAATTTGACCCGTTTCAAGTTAAAATATTTCATAAATATTATCCAGTTTTTTTTTTTTATTGGAACAAGGCTTCAAAACAGCTATATAAACACGAACATTTTATTTGATTTTGAAGGTCCCTAACCCTAACCCAGAGTTTTCCATTCATATTGGGATACGACTGCTACTACTACTTCCTGCTTCAAAAGCAGAAGGAGCGAGGTGCAATCTATTTACGGTGGATGGCCTGTGCCTAACCTGGATAGCTCTGATAAAAAGCCCTTCTGTTCTCTCAAACAGTTGTGGTCAGAGCTCTGGGTAAACTAAACCTAAACCTAACCCTAACCCTAACCCCAGAACTGGGGAACATAGGACCCTGGGAACATAGGAATGACTCCCCCCACAGCTACTGAGCATTAAACAAAGAAACAGCAGTAGGTACAAATGACTGTTTTGCCCTGTTGCTTCTTGCGACTGGGACACAGAGACGTCTGCCAGAGGGCAGGTAAACAAGCTCCTTGTTCAGAGGGTGGGGGGGGGTCTGCCATAATTATTTTGATTTATCAAGTGGTCTTGTATTGAAGATGTTCTTCAGAGAGTCCATTTGGGTCCCAGTGATTTTACTCCAGGTGGACACGATGTTCCTCATCTTTTTCTTCTGTGAGATGTTTGTGTTACCGTACCAACAGGTGATACAGGAGGTTAGGATGCTCTCTACGAATGATTTATAAAACAGTTTTAAAAGTTGTTGGTCAACTTCAAAGGAGACCAGTTTTCTCAAGAAGTAGAGCCTCTGCTGTGACTCTGCTGTACGTACTGTAGTGTGTATCCCACCTTATCATATGGGAGACTGGGGTTTTATTCCCTGACTGGGTCAATGTCAGGCTTTAGGGCAGCACAGCGTCAGAGAGTCACGTCACCTAACTGAATGGTCTCAGGTTCGATT
>NW_027278988.1:0-20000 GCF_046629955.1 Centroberyx affinis | reverse complement strand
CCGCCCTGGGGCAACAGGCCAGGAAGGCAATTGAGTGTGTAACCTTAAAGAGGAACGAGTTTTCCATGTAAACAACATGGAATTGTTTTGATTCATAATTTCTCTTGTGCAGACAGAGTATGCTGTTACACCCCAGTGACTATGTTGAATAAATATCTTACCTTCAAAGATTAGATTCTCCGGTGTTAGTACAGTGTCTTCTTTTATCCAGGAGTTTTCTCCATGACGATCAGGTTTTTGTTTCTTTGCTCTCGGAAACTCAGCTGTGTCTCTTTCTTCTGCCGACATGATTACTGAGTGAGCAGAGAGGAAAAACAACCTGGATCGGCTGTACAGCGTCTCCTCCATGCTCGTATGTCCTCATGTGCCAGTTTGAAAACCAAGTGCTTTTGTTGTTGTACAGGGACCCACTTTGCTCTCTAGCGCTACTAGTGGCCAAAAACTGTTCACCTTTAAGAGTGAAATACAAACTGTATCCTAAACTGTTGAAAACGAAAACTAAGTAAAAGAAAGTTTATAAAAGTTTGCTTTTAGGAGCAATTTAAAAGAAGTTACTGAAGGAGCTGAAAACGCCTGATCAGCCTTTGTTTTCAGCCTGGATTTTGGAGCGACTAACAGACTTTTAGCCTTCAACCTGGAAGTCATTGGGTCCAATTGTAAGTTAAAGACCTGTAAATACAGCTCACAAAGACATAGTTTCAATTTTAAAAATCGCTAACTGTTACCACGAAAAGTCAGGCTGTTGTAGTTATTACCAAATCAAATTCAAATGGGAACAAATTCTTCATTACGCCGGGGACTATTTTCTGTGCTACGGAACTACTTTCCTGAGATCGCAAAGTGTTTACAGTCAGCTTATTAAGTTGTTTGAGGAAAAAGTCGGCCGGCCCGGTACAATGCGATGATGAAATATGCAGCAGAGCAGCAGCATGGCTCTGTGACGGGTTTTTAATCATTTTTTAATACAATGGAGTTCTATGGCTGCTGGGACATGGCTGCATTGGGCACCGGATACATGGACGAGACTTGTTAGCAAAACAAATCCATTGCTGATTTTGTTATTTTCATAGGATTTGTTGATGGTAAGAAATGCATTAAAAAAAACACCAGCCTTATCCTTTAACATTACAACAGACTACCAAGGTGAGGCTGCAGCTGATTCATGGAATAAAACAATTTATCATCTTTAAGCTGGAGGAACTTTTGACATCCAACATCCAACACTAGAACCAGGACGGTGGGATCGGGATTTCACAGTAAATACTGCTTTTACTTCCACTTGCTAAGTAGATTCAGCTCAACAAGGAGCAGACATGATGCGTAGAAAATGATTGAAGTGCCGTGTTGAAGTCGGATAGCACCTTTGCTCCGCTCATCACAGAACAGCCCAGAACAAAACAGCTCTGCAGAAACCAAAGCAGAACATGAATGTGTTTGGGGGGGTCGTCAGGTGTTGCAGTGAGAGACGTCGCTGCACATTATCCAGATGCTGCGTGTTTTTGGACGGCTCGCTGTTACTGTTGTGTCTGCAGCCTCTGATGTGGAAAAGGCATTAGCGGGGCGTGGCGCGGTCGTGTCAGGACGCTAACAGAGGGATCACCTGGCACTGCCGAGTCGCAGAAAGAGGAACCCATTTGAAGTCGGCTTCCCTGGAATACGAGCACGGTTTGCCGATGGAGCTGTGGGCTGACTCATGCAAATATGCTGGCAAAGGAGTTGTTGTGGGGTTTCTATTTAATTTGTTGCTGTTGGTGTGTGTGGGTTTAAGTGGCTGTTTTCGGGCGTGTGCATTTTGGCTCTCATGCACGAGTGAGTGATAGTCTGCGCACTCGATGATGGTCCAATAAATTGTTTTCCACTGTAATGGGTGAACTACACTGAAGAGGTTTCCGTTATATGACAGTTATGTGAATATATAATAAGGACCTGAGGGCTTTACAATCTGTCATCACTTTTTTAGTTTAGCTTTCACATAAGTATTTGTTATTACAATCAAAGCTAATCTGACCTTGATTTTCTTTTTTGTGGTCTTCCACAAAAAGGTGCATTTTTGTGCATTTCAGAACAGATTCATATAATATTACAACTTTGACAAAAGGTTGCACAGGGAAGAACCACTGGGCCTGCTTACGGTTTGTGTGATGTCTCTGGGTGAAGCCTTGCAGAGTGTTGTCAGACACTAGTTTCTCTTTGATCTGCTCCATGTTTTCTTCACTATCGGCGGACATCAACCAGATACAGGTAGGAGGAAATGCAAAGCGGCCAATCACAGTTCTTGCGGTCTTGCGTCGCCCAATGCAGTTACATTTTTGAGAGGTGCGAAAGTTACGGAAAGACCTACCTAAGTATAAATTACAATAATTATAACTTTATGTATTTAGCACCTTTAAAAACAGAGTTTACAAAGTGCTTTGACAGACAAAATAAAAGCAGAATACTCAAAATTTGAATTTAAAAAGGAATGGAACAATAATAATCAGGGATTAAATTCAGATAGGACAGAGGTGGAAAGGAGCAACATTCAGGTAAATAGTGGGATAATCGTAAGATGAAAACCAAAATAAACAGTATGGTTAGAATAAAATAAAATGACGATAAAAAGATAAAAGATGATAAAAAAAAGACAATAGAAAGATGATAAAAAGACAATAAAAGATAAAAAAATAAATTGGCCTCAATTCAATGCAGGAATTAACATTTTTCTTTGTTATTATACCACAGCAATCCCCCACCCCTCCACCCATACAGCGCTAGCACACTTTTTTGTTTGAGTTTCTGGTTGAGGGACTGAGCTGACTCTTATCCAGAGCGACGTACAGTAAGTGCAACAGCAGAATAAACTTTTCCAAATCTGTTCAGATCACCTTGACTTTAACCTGTCAGTATCAGCCAAGGGTCAGGAATTCACAGAAAGACAGATTCAATACGTCAATACTCAAATCCTCGAGGCCTGATGGAGTTTAAATACATGAGGCTGGACTGAACTTGTTTCATGCAACTGGGCTGCAGTCAGCCGAACCTCCAGAGTTTGGAAATATTTGAAGTCGGCAACGGGAGAGCAACATCAAAACCGTCCAGTCAGAGGGGTGAAGTGGAGCTGTGGAGGTGGGAGACACCAAGAATTGATTTACATTGAAGTTTATCAGATCGACTGAGTTCTCACTGCACGTCGCTCTTCTTATCTAAATGCCTGAAATGTAAATGTCAGCGTTAGCATCATTCCACTGAAACAAACAACAAGCAAATAAACAAGCCTGGAGCTCAAAGTTACACTTTTGTTTTATAAAAGAAAAAAATCTACCAATAGGGTGAGATGCCCCCCAGGGTGTCACCAGATAATTTTGAGGGTCATGACATTTTATGGGATAGGAAAACAAGAACATTTCTATGATACAAATTTATCACCACGTCTATTGTTTGCACATTTTTGCTTTTTTCTTGTGAAATACAGATTTCAGCCACTCTGATGATCAAATGAAACAACCTGAAAAGGTAAAATCATTCTGTGGTTGAACTGTTCACCACCACCAGCTTGTGACGGGGGGCGAGGAGGCAGCGCTTCATTTTAAGGAGTCACAAGCTAAAAAGATGGAGAAGCACCGCTGTAGAAAGAAGAAAGGAGCTGGAAGTGTGAAGAAGCCCAAAGTGGAGACTGCAGCCTGGTTTGCAGACCTTAGATCAGGCCCAAAAAAACAAGCCCTCCCGACCCGAGCCCGTGCACGTTCTGTCTGAGCCTGGCACGGCCCGTCCATTTGGCTGCATTTAACCAAAATTTTCTTAGTAAATTGGCTGTTTATAAGTAAACTAATTCCGAGTTGTTTGAATGACAAAAATCTGTTCAGAGTTACGTGCGGGATCTTACTGAACAGCCTACTTCCTCTCACAAAGGACTCTCAAAGCGAGTGGTGCCGTAGGCAGCGAAAACCCGACACATTTCAAATCATAACCTTTGATTCACTGGTGATAAAAACATAATTGACACAAGGAATTAACAATCAGACTTTGTGGATTACAGAGAAATTACAGAAATCTGTTCAGAATTACGCACAGGATCTTAATGAATAGCGCAACACGGAAGCAAAAGTTGTTTCAGTTGGTTCAACAAACTCAAGCAGCATGTGCACATGCCTATATATATAGTATATATATCCAGGGCCAACATATAACATTCTGATTATCACACCAAATAGCTTACTCCCCACCACAATTATTAAAAAAAAACAACACATTATATCTGAGACCGTCCGGGCCGGTCTCGTGTTCGGGCAGAGAATCAAACCTCTGCTGGTTTTAGCTCCGGCTCGTTGCCTCCGCTTTACAGGCTGCTGACTCCTTCAGCACCTGATGTGACTCTGCTTCTCTGCCGCCCGGCCCGGTCAGCCCCTCCAGGCAGGATCAAGGTGCCTTGTAACTGTTTCTCAAGCCATTATTTCCTATAAGCCAGGGGCTCAAAGTGAAATCTCTACCCTAAAACCCAAGACCCAAGCTTTTATCTCTTGCTGACAACACAGGTGAGAGAGATGTGGTCCTCTGGTGTGAAGCTTTAAGAGAGAATCATCATGAAAACATCTGAAGGGTTTCATTCCAAAAAGCTGTTTTGACACCTGAAATTACTCATTTGTCAAAATTTTAGAAACAAAGGTGCTTCTGTCCTTAAAAACATAACTACTTTTCACATATATAAGAAAAATGGACTTCATTTCAACAACGTATTTCTGAAATTATGCAATTGGCTTTTCTGGGGGGATTTTTTTTTGGCCCTACTTCAGTCTGTAAACAACGTACATTTCAGGCATTTAGGTGAAACTTTCATCCAGAGCAATTTCAATGAGTGCAGTAGAATAATATAAACTGCTGAATGGTGTAAATTTTCAATCCCACTAATAACATTAGTATTAGTTAGCATTACATTAAAAATGGAGCGAAAATGTTTTCACGCAGCAGGATTATCTGTAGATTGTTGTTTTGAGGTGGATTTCTGCACCAAGATGGCGGTGCTGAGTGTCTGGTTGCTGACATCAGATCAGCTGACTGACTTGAGTTTCACTGGAGCTGCCGTCACACCTGCAGCTGAGTGGAAAAGTTCACTTTTTTTTGCATTTTAGTATTTGGTTCGTTTACGTTCACACAGATGAACCAGGCCCTGTAAACAAAAGTCATGTGACTCAGTAGTAGCTCCTTTATTGGTCAGAGTTTTGATCACCTGTCATCCCTCCAGGTATTCTGTCATGCTAGGATTTCCAAGCACGAGCAACTGCTGGCTATCGGATGTCAACATCTTATCTCGTTATACTCATAATCGTTTGTGTTTTTGGGTTAATTCTTGGTGTTGGTTCACAGTATGTTAGAAGAAGAAGAATTTTCTAACTATTCCAAGAACTAAACTACCAATTTGATCCCTAACTTTTACTTACTTTACTTTCCTCTGGCAGGACGTTCCAGAGTCATGGGGCCGTGATTCCAAAGGCTCGGTCTCCTCTGGTTTTTAGCCTTGACCTAGGGATTACTAACAGACCTCTGCCGGAGGATCTCAGGCTGCATTTAGGCTCGTAAGGGGTTAGTAAGTCAGAGATATAATCCGGGGCCAACCCCAAATGTGCTTTAAAAGTAATCATTAAAATTTTAAAATCAATTCTAAAACCTACAGGTAACCAGTGTAGAGATGCTAAAATAGGCGTTATGTGGACTCTTCTATTGGATTTTGTGAGTTGTCTTGCTGCAGCATTTTTAACTAGTTGGAGTTTGGAGAAGTTGTATTGAGAGACACAGGAATACAGCATCATGACACTTTCAAACAGCAGCTCAAGACCCATTTGTTTGCTTTTGTTTAATTTTTCTTTATCCATTTTTGTGATGTCTTATGTTTTTAGCTGGATGTCTGCATTTAATGTGTGCTGCTCTGTTTATTATTTTGCTTTCTTTGTTTTATTGTGAAGCACTTTTTTGACGTCTGCTCTTGAAAGATGCTATATAAATAAATGTATACCATGGTCTGGGTGAATACTCGATTCTGATTGGCTGCAGGGTGTCCATTATTCCTGATAATGGACACCTACTAAGTAGTTCCAGTGAAACTGTCTGTTCACCGTTCTAAATTAATGCGCTGGCTATGTAGTATCAGCCTGTATCTAAAATGAGTAACCATAGCATAGAGCCTCATCCTCTGAACGCCACAGGATGGCGACTGTAACACACAAGCTGCAAGAAGTACACTGCCCCTCTGATACTTTGCATCACATACGGTAAGCGATCATCTCACATCCCATTCGCTATTCAACTCACTACTTCAGGCTGCGGCCGACAGACACATGGCCTATCTCATTTTTTCGTGAAAATCTTGATATTGATTTGGGGACAATGACATGGCTGGATAGCTAGCTAGTTTTGTTGTTAAACATACTGTCAAACTATATTTACTGTTTGTCAACCTAACGTCACTTAGATACCACAGGTAATAACATGACCTACCGTTAAGGTTTGCAGGACAGCAGAAGATGTATGTAAATTAACAGCAGAGTGTGGCTCGGCTAGCGCGACACGTTTATCGGTTAAATGACCTGTTCCACCAACGCCACAGACCACAGGTGATAACGTGACCGACCGTTAAGGTTTGCAGGACAGCAGAAGATGAAGATGTCTGTAAATTGGCGGCGAAGAGTGCGGCTCTGTTTGGTTTTCAATATTGACTGGATCTCACACAGACTGAATGTGGCGTTTAACTCATAGGCGAGAGGCCATCTATTAGTCAGAGACGCCCTCTAGAGTCGATCTCACAAAGTGACATCTCACTAAGCGTTACCTGACTGACTGACTGACTGACTGACTGACCTGAATTTGCCCCGTGACGCCCTCGGTGCAGTTTGGAAGAGTTTGGGAGGCAAATAACATTCTCTTGGTCCGAGCTAAATGCGGTGCGGTTTCTTAGGAACGAGAACATAATTTGTTCTCACCTTCCCAAACTGCTCCAAACTGCATTTTTAAAAAATGTTTTTGTCCTTTAAATAATAACAAAGACCACAATTTTTCTTTTATAAATGCCTGCAATTTTAACTTGATTAGCAGTGGGTAGTAAGTAAGCAGTTGGTGGTCAGTAAGTAAAAAGTTAGGGATCAAATTCTTAGTTTAGTTCTTGGAATCAGTTTGTAGTTAGAAAAAAGAAGAAAAACTGTGAAATCACACTTTACACTGCCAAACTTTTTTTAAAGTGTTATCTAGTACCAAGTATCCAGTACTTTTTTCTGAACAATACATACTTAGACTCATTATTTCAGGGGTTACAGGACAAACAATGATTGAGATATAATCCAGTCTGATCCATTGGAGAGATGTGACTTTCTTCTGTGTGAAAAAGGCAGAAAATCAACTGTTGATCTGTCCGTCACTCACTCACTCTCTCTCTCTCTCTCTCTCTCTCTCTCTCTCTCTCTCTCTCTGCTTTCCACTCTCGCTCTCAGACAGACTGCATAACAGAAACCATCATATCACTCACTTTCTGCCCTTCTGTGTGTGTGTGTGTGAGTGTTTGTAGTGTGTATCAGTGCAATACATCATTCATACCATCATCTTTCTTTCATGCCGGAGGTGAGTGTGTGTGTGTGTGTGTGTGTGTGTGTGGTTGTGTGTACGGTGTGGAGAAACCTGCTTGTTGTCGTCTCATCACCTGACAGTCTGACATCGACGGCGAGTCCCAGCGGACGCGCTCCCCGCTCCGCCCAATGATCCGCCTTCATCTCCTGTGATTGACACCTCTTATCATTTCGACATCTCCCGCCCTGCAGGACAAGCGACAGTCCGAGTGCGATGCGTTATTGCCCCGAGGCGGAGCTGCACACACACACACACACACACACACACACACACACAGATGGACAGACAGACGCCTCACTCCGGTCCTGCAAGGGAGCGCTATAGTTTGGAGGGGATTTTAAGATTTGTTTTTGCCGTTATTAGACAGTTGAAAGTTGACAAGATTTTGTGTTTACATGGTTTGTGCCTCACACCGCTGAGCCGCCGGGACGCTCTGGGAGGGAACGCTATCAACAAGTCCTCCAACCCATACGACCACATAGGTCGTTTGTTCCTGCCCTCTAATACGACCCACAGGAGTGTTTCCAACGTGATCTCACAAAAATATGTGAAATGAACACGACCTCGACGAATTTGAAAATGTTCCTCTGCCACAAATTGAATTACATCCCAAAGGTTGGTTAATGGTTAAATTTAGGCAATTAAAACCACTTTGGTTTAATTTAGGCAAGTAAAACAAGTTTGGTTAAGGTTAGGAAAATGGTTTGGTCATGGTTAAATTAAAAAAAATTAAAATGAGACTCACAGTTGTAAGTCCTTTGGAAACGCTCGGAATCGAACCCCAGTCACTGACATCGAAGGCAAACGACACAACACCCTGACTTTCCACCGTGCTGTTTCAATGTTGAGAGAGAAACTTGACATCATGTGACATGGAGGCAGACCAACGCAGCACATTGTCGTTATTTACACGACCGCTAGAGGTCGCTTAACTTTAAAACGTAAGTATAGGTCGTAATAAGCTGCTTGTACAAACGAACTATGGGCTTGTTTTTTGGGGGAGGACAGTCTCAACGCTGTAGCTGGAAAGACAGAAACGAGGAGTCCACCACCGCCACCATCAGGGTCATCCTCACACCCTGATGGCGGGACGGGCCGAGTCACTGAGCTCTTCCTCCTCACCTCTGACCTTCACCGCCTTCACCAACCCCCTGCTGCCATTATTCCCCCTATCTATCTATCTATCTATCTTTCTTTCTTTCTTTCTTTCTGTCTGTCTGTCTGTCTGTCTGTCTGCCTTTCTTTCTTTTTTTCTTTCTTTCTATCTTTCTTTCTATCTTTCTATCTTTCTTTCTGTCTGCCTTTCTTTCTTCCTCCCTCCTTCGCTTGATGGTCCGGGATGATCTGCTTATCTCACGATACAATTTGATTTGTGATCTGTGGTTCAGGATTCACTAAAACCAGGATACGATGTGATAAATAAAAGTTCAGTGACAACAAAGTCTGACTGAGCAGAATTCTGTTGATCTCTGAGACTCAAATCTTTCCAGCGATGCCATTGGCTGCTAGAATGTAAACAACAATTTAAAAATGTCATTACAAAGTGACGATAATATAATTTGGATGGAGAGCATGTGGAACTGTGATGGTCAAGAGTCTCATTAGTGATTACTCCAGCAGAATAACATGGAGCTGATATCACCGTTCATGTTCCTGACCCATCATACAGATTTGTATTTATATTGAACTTTGATATATTGTCCCATCACTATTTGATGATCGTCTCTCTCCAACTTAACTCCCCACCCCCCTACGACCCCCCTGCAACCCCCCCCCCAGCCCCCAGCCCTGTTACAAGTGGCTCCCTTTATACGCCGGTCCGGTCTGAGGAGTGCGACTTTAATATTTAATCTTTTTTTTTCGTCTCTTTGTATAATCCCCGGCCCCCGCCCGCACGCCCCCGATCCGTTGCCCCGAAGCAATGAGTGACAGAGAGATACACAGCGCTGTATGAAAAATGAAACACACACACACACACACACACACACACACACCCCTCACAGCCTGACGCTGACTGACTGCTTGACAGTGTGGGAATTCGACTACAGGGAAAAAGCCCCCAGCTTGATCTAGATCTGCCGCCTCGCACTATGAAATAGTGATGCTGTAATCCGCTCTGCCTCTCTCTTCTGTTCAGGCCTCGGCTCTCTTCTTCTTCTTCTTCTTCTTCTTCTTCTTCTTCTTCTTCTTCTTCTTCTTCTTCTTCTTTGCCTCCATTCCCAATTTATGCTCCTCCTCCTCGTCTTCCTTCCTTCTCACTTCCTTGGCTCCTCATCATGATGTCATAAAGATGTCATGGTGAAAGAGAAAAAATGGCTGCTGTAGAGGACGTTGCAGCAGACGTTAACACCGGTTGTTTAAAACAGTGGTTGTCAACCTTTTTCATATCAAGGACCCCTAATTTAGTCCACATTGGGGCCACGGACCCCCATTTAATGACATTTTGTGTCTCAGACCCAAATCTGAGAATTTGTCCAGAATGACTGTCTGTATTGTAGGTAGAGAGATAACAGAGAAACTATGACCAAAACAGTCATTCTTCTGCATACTCTAATTGTTTTAACTTCGTGTCAATTCAATAATGGTGAAGTTTGAACAATTTGCTGGGGGACCCCTGGAACTCCCTCAAGGACCCCTGGTGGTCCCCGGACCCCACGTTGAGAACCACTGGTTTAGAAGAGACAATGGAAAAACTTTCATGAACTGGATATATTTGTATCACTATTGTGTTAGGCAAGGCAAGGCAAGACAGGTTGTATAGCACATTTCATACACTGAGGCAATTCAAAGTGCTGTGAGTACAGACAAGAGATCCACAAGATAAAAGACTTAAAAAGTAAACTAGTGCAGAAAAAGACAGTGCAAGAGGATTAGAAAAGTGAAAAGTGCATTAAAATCACATTTAAAAAGAAAATAAAAAAGATATAATTAAATAAATAAATATTACAGTGTTAAATCAATTGGAGATGGAGAGGAGAAAAACATTAATCATGTGAAAATGTCGCTGATTATTACACTTCCAGTTTGGACACACCACATTTTTCTTTATTTTTACTACTTTCCACATTTTCCAATAACAGCAAAGACATCAAAACTATGAAATAACACAAATGGAATTATGCAGCAAGCAAGAAAGTGTTAAACAAATCAAAACTATCTTATATTTTAGATTAGCCGCCCTTTGCCTTGATGGAAAGGCAAAAAGGCTTTGGAAAGAAATTCATTCACAGGATCAACTTCACTATTTATATTTTAGCCTTTATTTAGCCTTTAGATCAAAATGGCTTTAAGAGAATGAGAAACATGGTGCATTCAATCTCTTGACTGGTATTTTAATAGAAAGAAAAAGGAGTAGACAGTTCACTGTGGATAAAGACACAGCTTACCCCTTCATGTAATTACATGCTGCTGTATTGTGGAGCTGGATTTGCAGCGTTGCATTTTCCTACTTTGCACGATGGGCTTATTTTGGAAAGTGTCAGAGAACGATGCTGTTGGTGAGTAAAAGAGAAGATTTATTACACCCCTGCAGAGGCAGAGAGATAAATGATTTGCCCAGTTTCCATTTTTGCTCCACTTTCATAAAAGCATCTGGGCAGTGAGATCATCTCTCACCCAGAGGCTGAGCGAGGAACATGACATTAGCTCCGCACTCCCAGGACGCCTTGCCTGTTTGTGCGTGTGCAGTGTGTGAAGTGTGTGTGAAGTGTGTGAGGTGTGTGTGCGGTGTGTGAGGTGAAGGCATGAGCTGACAGTGAGCTGTAATTAAAACAGCTGCTGGTTAGCAATCAGTTCAAAACAAAATGATGAATGAATGAAAAGCACATGAACAAAAACACATATACAGTCCAGTGTGTGTGTGTGTGCTTGTAAATGTGCTTGCCTGTGTGAGTAGGCATGTAGGTGTGTGTGTGTGTGTGTGTGTGTGTGTGTACTTGTCTGTGTATGTGTCTTCTTGTCTGTGTATGTGTCTTCTTGTATGTGCCTGTATCTCCAATTCTGTGTGTGTGACTGACTGCACGTGTGTGTGTGTGTGTGTGTGTGTGTGTGTGTCTCAGAGGTGTAGTAAAGGCAGGGAGTGGTGGTCTGGGGAAGGAAAGGCAGACTAATGGATATTATCCTAATGGGCGGCAGCAGGACTATTCGGGCAATTAGAGCAGGAAAGAGAGCGAGCGAGGCTGCTGCCACTCAGACCAAACTAATGAACACAGAGCGGGTTAAAGTGATTCTTCACTTGGGCCGGACATTTTAGGAGAGCGGGCAGTCCACTCCCCCTTGCAGTCGACTTACAAACCCACCAGCAGCCATGGAGGTCCAGTGTGGGCGAACGAGAGAGGCGAGCAAATTCACTGCATTCTTTTAAATCGCTTCTTCAAACCCACTTTTACAGGAAGGCTTTTTCATAGTATTTATAGTATTTCTGTCTGTTTTCATTCATTTTTATCACTTTTATTTTATTGCTTTTGTTATAAACTTTGTTTTATTTGGTGTCTATGCTTCATGTTTTATTTATTTGTATCTTATTTATGACAATGTTGGACTCCTGAGTATGTTGTACTCTTTTATCATGTTTTGTAAAGCGCTTTGTAACTTTGTTTTGAAAAGCGCTATACAAATAAAGATTATTATTATTATTATAAATAAAGTGCGGCGTGAAAGAATTTGAACAGAATTTGTACTCCAGCACATTGGATTTGAAATGAAACAATTAACAATAAAATGGGAGGATTGTATATAAAAAAGGGCTTAAAATCCTACATATGGGTGTGAATACTGTCATATTAAAGCTGTCAGTCTGCACTTTACCCTCAAAGTCATTGTTTCATTTCAACTCCAATGTGCTGGAGTACAGAGCCAAAACAACAGAACATGTGTCACCGTCTAAATACTTACAGACTGCACTGTATAAAACAACTTGGCTAAAGAAATAATTCTGTAAAAGCTTGTTGTGGTGTAGCTGTAGATCCATTCAGTAACGTTCTCAGTAAAAGTGAATAGTGTGATAAGGTGGATTTGTTTCCAAATGTAGGTTACTGTGACACAGTAAACTGTCTTGTCTTTAGCCCTAGTCTCTACTCCAAAACACTCTGAGTTGTAGCTTGAGAAGAGTCGGCTGAACCAACAGTTGATTTTTAGTTTTGTTCAGTAGTGAACCGGCCAGCAGGCTCATGTTAACATGCGACTACTAGCCGCTAACGCAGGGTGACCAGATGACGCAGTTTCTTGGGAAAGTCTCTGGGTTTGATGCTTTGGCATCAGCAGCAGCAGTCTTACCAGGGAAGTCTGCTGATTGGTCATTTTTACCTCAGGACCAAGGGAATTTTATCTTGTCCACAATGAGCACAGCACAGACGCCAGGTTTAACTTGACTTTTTAATTCATCTGGTCCCTATAGTGCACAAACATACATACACAGTAACAATAAGACATCAACAATAACATCAACTAAAAACAAACAGCAATTATTACCACTTCAACAGCTATCATAAAACATAAACATAAACATATAACAAAGACGAGACCAAGACTTTGTCACTGCAAGTGCATGCGACATAGTATTTAGTACACTACATGTCAGTTATTTAAATGAGATTTCCGGATAGCATATGTATGTATTATTATATATGTATTATTTTATTACTTCCATAAATTACTGAGGGGCGTATCATTCCCATCAGATTCCAGAATACATCTGCTAGGCATAGTATTTGTAATTTATGAATCACATACATCGATTTGGACGGTACGAGAATTGACGGAGGCTGTGGGAGTTCGCTGAAAAACAGCACTGGTTATTTTCTTGGTAACTGATACTCTGTACACTGCAAAAAATATTAAGGCAGTTCAACTTAAAAACATAAGTTTCCTTGCTGCTTTAAAATTGTGAGTTGACTGAAGTAGTGCTGAATAGTTAGGTCAAAGGTCATTAGTTAGTTGTTCTAATGTAGAAAAGCTAACTGAGTGAACGTAAGACAATAAGTTCAATCAACAAATGTCTCGTCATGCTGATTCCTGTTTCCAAGTTGAATGCATTAATTGAACTGAAATCCAGTGTTATTTATTTTTTCACAAGGTTTGCTAGGTTTAAGGTCGAGTTCCTCTTGTATCACATGATTAATACACAGTTCAGCATATAGTCTGCAGCTGCAATACACTTACATGTAGTGGATTGTACTTGCCATGTGCATCAGAGAGAAACTTACTTGATTGTGAATTCCCAGATACATTGATAAGATAGATAGTAGATTTCATCATGGTTTTCTTTTCTTTTTTTTTTTTATCAGAAATTGACCTATGATTCACCAAACATACATACATAACAAGTCTCCATCCTGTAACTTCATTCAAACCAGAAGAAGGAAGAGTTTCTGGAGAGTTAAACCGAATGCAACAACAGTGCTGAGTTTAGTGAATGCTTTATAAGGTGTTCTTTCAAGTCATAATTTTAAGTCACAAGATGTGAACTCATGATTTTAAGTCATGAAGCTCATAACTAGCACTTTTAAGTTGAAATTGACAAACACATCTATATAATAACAATAATAATAAACTTTATTTGTATAGCACCTTTCATACAAGAAATGCAGCTCAAAGTGCTTTACAACAAAGAAATTACATGCACCAAGTGCTTCACATAAAACTTGATAAAAATAGCGAAAATAAGATAATGAGACTAGAATACATAGAATGCATCTTCACATGAAAATGACACAGAATGAGCATAAAAACAGGGATAGAATGCCACAATTAATGTAAAATAAGATGAAGATACATAGAATGCATAAAATCAAGTAAAATAAAACATTTTAAAAGAAGTGCAGCAGTTAAGTGTGAAGCAAAGTGCAAAAAAGAGTTTCAGGCCTGTATCAGGAAAGTCAGAGCTAGTTAAAGGCTAAAGTGAAGAGAGAAGTTTTGAGCTTTCTTTTAAAAATATGTAGTGAGCTGGCTTCCCTGATATCTATAGGTAGTGTGTTCCAGAGCTTTGGGGCGTAATTGACAAAGGCTGCATCCCCGATTTTCTTTCGGCTGTTGCTGGGAGCCTCCAATAAACCAGCAGCAGATGATCGCAGTGCTCTTGAAGGCAAGTAGTGAACAATGTAGCTTGGTCCTAGCCCATTAAGGGCTTTGTATATAAGGAGGAGGAGCTTAAAATCAATTCTAAATGTTACAGGAAGCCAGTGTAGAGCAGCTAAAACTGGATATAAAACTCTAAATAGATTGTGTTAATGGATAAAGATGAGTTGATTTCACTAAATTGCATTATGAGTTTTTACAGTGTAATAATCATGCAGGAGAGCTTCAGCAGGTCCAGTGCCAGCAGGGGTAATGTGGCTCCGGAGGTTTCTTCATCGCTCTCTCGGCCTCTGGAGGAGTTTCAGCAGCAGCCAGACTCCAACATCAGCCGCTCTGCTTTTCCCTCAGCTCTCTATATCAGTAACTGCAAACAAGCAAAATCGGCAGAAGCGGGAGTCACAGCACCCTGAAGATATTCCTGTCACCCTAGAAGGATTGTGAAGTGCTAGGTAGGGAAATAAGAGCTAAGGAAGAGGGAGAAAGTGTATTTTTCCCAGACAACTAGAAAAAATATATTTATGATTAACCTTAATTTAACCATGGAGACCCACTGAGATTAACAATCTCTTTTCCAAGACAGCAGCATCAAGTTAAACATTAAAGTGTGCGTAAGCCTCCTGATCTTCCTAATCAGGTTGAACTCAGTTTTATAGTTGAAATGAAACGGCATTTTGAGAGAATCGTGCTTTTCTAATTTGACGACTTTCCAGTGTAAGATAACAGCAGGATGCAGTGTCTGTTTTAGGTACTTGTACTTTACTTGAGTATTACCATTTTATGCTACTTTATACTTCTACTCCACTACATTTCAGAGGGAAATATTGTACTTTTTACTCCACTGCCTTTATTTGATAACTTAAGTCACTAGTTACTTTGCAGATTCAGATTATTAATACAAAATATAATCAACTAATAAATTGTGATGTATTACTATAGATTACTGTAAGCTACCCAGCAGTATATAAAGTAGTGGAAATCAGCCCCACCTTTTCCAGCTGCAACATTAAAGTGATGCTTACACATTAATGCATCAATAATTATAATTCAATAATATAATATATACTGTATTATTCTGAAATGGGCCATTATGCATAATGAGTACTTTTACTTTTGTTGCTTTAAGTACATTTTGATGCTAATACTTTTGTACTTTTACTTAAGTAACATTTTGAATGCAGGACTTTTACTTGTAACAGAGTATTTTTATACGGTGGTATTTCTACTTTTACTTAAGTAAAAGATCTGAGTACTTCTTCCACCACTGTCTGTTAGAGAGAGCAAGGTGCATTTTATGTGAGACGGCTTTTATCTGTCATGGCTTTATTTGTTGGAGTTTTATAAAAGCCTACATGTCTTCCAGGAAGTCAAAATAATGGGTTTTTGCAAGAAAAATACAAGATGTGATGAGAACAGGTGAATGTGATGACATGAAAAATTAGCAGACAAGGTGAAAAAGTCAATTTTCAGTTTATTGTGGTGGGAGGAGGAGGAGGAGAATACATCTACTTCATGTAAAAAAAAGTAACACAGAAAGTACCACACACACACACACACACACACACACAAACGCATCAAACGGTAACCGCCAAAACCAAATCGACCTCAAGGCGTTTCTGACTGACAGGTTCTACTGTTCATTTGCTTGATGATGTTTGGATCTTTATCAAGAGTGGAACAGGTTGTTGAGCTCATTAGTGTGCAGGTTGTTGAGCTCATTAGTGTGTTTTGAATGTGTGTGTGTGTGTGTGTGTGTGTGTGTGTGTGTGTGTGTTGCTGTCTGTACCTGTACCTGTGTCTCAAGTCTGTGTGTTTGCGTGTGTCTAGTGTGTTTCTGTGTAAACGCTCGCGTCTTAATTACGGCAGTCTGGTATTATTTCTCGCAGCATGTCGGGAGATTTGCCTCCAACGCTCTCTGAGGGCCTTCTGTCTGCCTCTGTCTTCATTAAGTGAACATCAGGTGCAAATTAGCCCAGAATAACTTGTCCCTAATATAAATATGGCCGTCTGCCAAGTAGAGGCAACTGTGTTGACTGGCAACCGGCAGCCCAACGCAACTCAGGAGCTCTGGCCTCCGCTGCCACCCGGTGGTGGGTTTGGGCCACTGCGGGGGTCGGGAGGAGTTCCAACACGCGGCGAGCGGCCCACCTCTGCTCTCTGCTGGCAGCTGATCCACATTGAAGCTGATGGTAGCCTAAGGTGATGTTCAGACCGATCATGTCAGTGCTGCGGCGGCCGGGGGAGAGGTGGAGAAGTGGAGGAGCACAAGCTGTCTTCCTCAGGACTCATGTGGTACAGACAGAAGCAGTCCCAAGTCAGTCTCAAGTCTTCAGGTACAAGTCTCAAGTCTAAATGTAGAACAGCAAGTCAAGTCAGAACAAATCAAGAGTCCAGTATCAATTTAATATCTCAAAGAAAACTAAATATCTAGGACTTTTCAATGCAATATGGTTTTAATAGGATAAAAACTTGGTAAGAGCATCATGAGTTTGATTTCTATAATCACTTTCAGCTTCAATAAATTCAATCATTCCATACAAATTCAGAAAACAGAATTTAAATTCAGTCGTCTGCTGGAACAAATCTCATCACTTTCAATCTGAGTCATTTACACAAACACAAGATCTCAAGTCAAGACTTTAGAAACCTTTTCAAGTCATCAGAGTTACAAGTCAGAGTCGAGTCCCGAGTCAGCAGAACCCAAGTCAAGTCGAGTCTCAAGTCTTCTCTTCATGCATCAAGTCAAGACTCAAGCAATTAAAACTGTGACTCGAGTCCCCCACCTCTGGTTTGGGGTTTTTTTTTTTTTTTTTCTTTTCATACTTTCATGTGTTGTTGTACTGCCACAGGAGGAGAGAGAGAGTACAAATATAACACAAACCTGCGCAGGATCAAATTCCTATCATGGATCTGTCCGATCGCAGTTAAGGTCAGGAACACTATCGGTCAAAAGTCTGGACCCACCTGACTGAATGTTCTGTGTTTTTCATTCTCTTAAAACCATTTTTATCTAAAGGCTTCTGCTTAAATGCTTGAAATGTGTTTCTTAGACAAATATAAACAGTGAAGTTGATCCTGTGTATGAATTTCTTTCCAAAGCCTTTGCCTTTCCATCAAGGCAAAGGGCGGCTGCTTTAAAGAATCTAAAATATAAGATAGTTTTGAACATTTTTTTTGGTCACTGCATCATTCCATTTGTGTTATTTCATAGTTTTGATGTCTTTACTATTATTCTAAAATGTGGAAAATAGTAAAAATAAAGAAAATTGCGGTGTGTCCAAACTTTTGACTGGTAGTGTACTTTATCGTTATTGAAAGGCAAATTTAGTAAAACTCCTCAAGATGAAAGAACATGTCTACTTTGTGATTTCGGAGAAACTGAGAACGAGATTCATTTTATGTTCTACTGTCTGGCAGATGTTGCATATCTAAGAAATGTGTTGTATAGCAAAATGACTTCTGTCTTTATGAATTTATTTTGGCTATAGATGATTATGAAGAAAAACTTGAACTAGTTTTCGTATTGCTCACTTCGGGCAAGATATTCTGTTTGTGTGACATCTGAGTTTGCTGAATCTTTTATTTTTTTTAAGATGTACACCCATGGAACTACTTGGCAGTGTCAAGAGTGTATGACACATGAATCACTAACTAATCAATCAATCAATCAATCACTGATGTGTCTTAAAATCTGTCTATAGCTTGTCTCTTCCCTTTGATCATTCACCTGGATTCACCCAGTCAGTCTCTTCTTCCTTATACTTTGTTTTGTTGACGTTACAGTCTGCATATGCAATCCTGAAATATTCAAGACTTCTCACATGGATAAAATTGACCAAAAACTAAAAATAACAGCCTCACGGTTGTATGCCTCCGCAGTTGCAGTTGCAGTTTACAACGCGCTCAACTCACTTAAAGTAGTAGATAATCACTATCCAGACTCATAAAATATATGTAGTCAAGACTTTGAAGACGGACAACCCGAAAACATAATGCCTCCGGCCATGGCTGTCAAACATTGAACATTAGATGAATAAACTTTGTTTTATCATTGCAAGGACAGTCTTTATTTATTGAACATATATAATTAATGTGATTATTAGGTCAACTTAAAGGATTTTGGTGTCTGCAAAAGTAAGTGACAGCACTTCCACCGTTTTTGTAGAATGACCCAAGATCATTGTCTCAGCTACAGTGGTAAGCAAAACATTATGATGTCACAGTGAAGTTGACCTTTGAACTTTTGGATATAAAATGTCATCACTTCATCATTTTATCCTATTAGACATTTGTGTTAAATGTTGTCATAATTAGCGCATGAATTCTTGCGTTATGGCCAAAAACGTCTTTTGTGAGGTCACAGTGACCTTGACCTTTGACTTTGACCAGCAAATTCGAATCAGTTCATCCTTGAGTCACATAATCACAAAAAATTATGTCACATGGCTTAGGTCCTGAAATGGGTCTCAGGTGTATTTTTTGGGGTCTCTCTGGAGGCTGGACAGTTTTAAAATCTCCAGTAATACACAAAATATTTTATTTTTCATTATTCTCATTACATAACTAATTGTTCATGCACAACACTTTCCAGGTGTAATGGATGTATAAATAAGCCATCTATTCAATAGAAGAACATCTACTGCATCTACAATTCAAATCCACCCTTTTGTCAGGATATGAGCACCTCATACACACACACACACACACACACACACACACACACAGATAAATACATTAGAAGTTAGGAGATTAATTTATATTAGTATCTGTGCTATCCATGTGTAAATCCTTGCCAGCTGAATAAGACACATTCAGCATGGACTGCAGTTCAATAATTCAACACACAGTTACATCCACACACACTTTTATCCCCACTAAGCCATCGAAATCCCTTCAGCACAGCCTGAGGGTCACTCGTGTAATCATCACCTTATCAGATCACACACACACACACACACACACACACACACACACACACACACACACACACACACACACACACACACACACCAGCTGAAAGTGTTCTCTGATCAGTGTTAACAGCAAGGAGTCGAATTTTTTCAATTCTGATCTGAACCACGTGAACCGCATCTTGAGCCACGCCGCCTACATGTATGTGACTGAATGCTCAGATCAGAATTTGTTGCCATGACAACAGGTAAATCTTACGTCATTCAACTGAGACAGCGTGAACATGACAATGGGATGAAAGACAAAAACGAATGAATGTTTTTGTTATTGTTGTTGTTGTTGTTATTGCCTGTGTCTTTTCAACATCGCTGTCCGTTCATATTGGTATCAAATCCTGGAATAGATATGAACAGTCATCCTAAAAAAATAAA
>NW_027278987.1:0-112114 GCF_046629955.1 Centroberyx affinis | reverse complement strand
TATATCACGATATGGTTCATGTATGCAAAATCACGTTAAATAATCAAATTAATGTTCATCTCATTGAACCGAATGGTGATGTTAGGTGTGATGTCAAAGAAAACAGAAATATTCAAATAATATTCCTACCATACCTCATTTTATGAGAGTTTTTAAGTCAAATTTGCTTGTCATCATCAATTTAGACAGCAGAAATATGTGTCACGATATTAAAATATCTTCATATCATCACGATATGATTCCACTGAAAGACTGAATTATCGCCCAGCCCTACATGGCGGCTATCACTACTCATGCTAACTACCCAGTTCTTCCTCTGTTTATTCCAAACACACCGGAAACATACGAACAAATGCATCACCAGTGCGCCAGAGGAGTTTTCCCATTTTCATAATAATAATAATAATAACTTTATTTATATAGCAACTTTAAAAACAGAGTTTACAAAGTGCTTTGACAGACAAAATAAAAGCAGCATACTCAATGAATTTAAAAGGCAATAAAACAATAACAGCAAATGTAAAAGCTTTCACAAACTGGGTAGATGTCAAAGCACTATTGTGTTATATCAGTGATAGAGAGTAGCAAACCAGACATTTTATTCATTTGAAAATATTGTGAATTATTACTTCACGTACTCAAAATGTATCCAGCGATTAAAACAAATACTAACCATGGAGAATGCTTAAGTTGTGGAAGATAATTGATGAAAGCTTTTTTGGTACTGTCCACTTGTTGCATCCTTTTGGCAGTAGGTTGCGGATTGGTTACTTTCACAAGCCATTCTCTTGCCTTTGTCCCCTCTCACAATTATGTGGGGAGGTCATGATACTTTATTGAATACAACTGTATTGCTTGGCAAACATTACATATTTAATACTCCAAATAAACAGTTATCATTGGCTTCAGTTATTTCCTTCCTCAAACATCACTATTTGTTGGAAAGGCTAATTATGAGAGGGAAAGGTAAGGGACTTGCTTTTACTGGTAAATGGGAAAAACTATCAGTTATAAAGGCATGGGATTTTGAGCTCTGATATGTCCTGTTTTTGTATTCTTCTGTTCCTGTTTTTCACATTTTTTGTTTGTTTTTTTGCCTTTTGTATTGGTTTTATTTGTATTTGTAAATGGAGTGTATAATACTTTATTATGTTCTGTTCTTTTATGTAACTTTATACGTTTTATTTATGTATAAGCTTACATGACTATACCTGCATTTGTTTATATCAGTTAGACTTTCTCTACCTTTTTTTCTTCATAACCGGGCTGTGATCTCCATTCTGTCTAGTTAATATACTTTGTTTTACATTTGTTATGTTTACAGTATTTTTCTTCTCTTTTCTAATGTCTCTACATGTTTATGTTTTTTTTTCTGTCATTTCTGTGTGTTGTATTGTTATTTTTGTTAAGTAAACAAAAAAAAAAAAAAAAAAAAATACTAACCACGAAGCAAATGCTGGTAAATTACGAGTGGTTGCAGGTCTGAATACAGTCGGAACAAAATGTCTCAATGCATTGAAATCAAACATGACCTTGGTATTCTCTTTGTGTGTCTGTCTGCCTGTCTGTCTGTACCAGGTATGACAGCAGCAGCCTCCCTTGTATCTTTGGCCTGGGCTTTGGCTTCCTACCAGAAGGCCTTGCGAGACTCTCGGGACGACAAGAAGCCCATCAGCTACTTGGCCGTGGTCATCCAGTTCTGCTGGCACTTCTTCACCATCGCGGCAAGAGTCATCACCTTCGCCCTGTTCGCCTCGGTGTTCCAGCTCTACTTCGGCATTTTCATCGTCCTGCACTGGTGCGTCATGACCTTCTGGATTGTCCACTGCGAGACGGACTTCTGCATCAGCAAGTGGGAGGAGATTGTGTTTGACATGGTGGTGGGTATCATCTACATCTTCTCCTGGTTCAACGTCAAGGAGGGACGGACAAGGTGAGGAGGGTGCTCAACTCAATTCAGTTCCACTCTATTTTGTTCTGTACATTACATTTTTTTTGTCCGTTTGTAATGCAGACCTGTGCAAAAGTCCAGTTGTAGTGATTTGTTTTTTCAATAACACTTTACAATAAGGGTCACTAAGTTAAGGGTTATTAAGCATTAACTAACCCTTAACTTAGTGACCCTTATTGTAAAGTGTTACCCATTTTTTTGTAATGCAGAACTGTGCAAAAGTCCAGTTTTAGTGATTTGTTTTTTCAAAATTTCAAATTTCAAAATTCTTGAATTGAATGTCTTTGTGATCCTTTATATTTTTATTCATATATTTATATTTAGACAATTGGGCCAGTGTACCCTTATATACTTTCAACAATGCCTTGGCATTAATCAGAAAATGTGTTTTTCTTAATTTGTGAAAAGTTGGCTTTTTTTGAGATTTAATTTGACAGTAGAGCCATGATGTTGCAGTTGTTGTTTTTCAGTTTTAAAGCTGTTCAAGTGACTTGCAATCAAGTGTATTAAATAGCCTGAATTGTGACAATATTGGCTAAATTTGCACAGAAAACTGAAAATGTTCACCATACATGACCTCTAGACAAATGTAATCTTTAGTATGTCCACATAATGTTAACCAAACGTTTGACTTGTAAGGCAAGGCCAATGGAGAAAACCCTTCTGAAACATTCCTAACCCATCAAAAGTAGACAAACCTTTGAAAACATTTAAATCAACTGGGGTTAAAAGTCAAACTCTTCCTTCGTAAATTTAGCCATTATTGCGTGTTACTGTCTTCAGTGAATCCAATTTTATCCTATCCCGTCTCAGGTACTGGATGTGATTTAGATGAGATTAGATTAGATTAGATTAAACTCCAATGATTCCAGTGGGGAAATTGGGGCGTTGTAGCAGCAAACAGGATAAAAAAAATAGAAAACATATACAGCCAACAATTCCACCACATATTTGTCAACCTTACTAATTATGGAGAACATTGTATTATATTTAAGTTAGAGTTTGTATATTTTTTAGGCTTTTTTATCACAAGCAAATCTCAAAGGACTTTACAGAGAATGAACCTAAGTAGATCTAACTGATCAACAATCAATTGTGGAATAGAATGATATAAGACAAACACAAGGAAGCAGAACAAAGCACAAGACATACAATAGCAGACTTTAGCAAGACATACCAAGCCTACCTAATCTACATCGCCTAACCTACCTGGCACCAGCAAACTTAGACCCACAAAGCATACAAGGAAAAACCTCCAAGAAAACCTTATTAGGAAAAAAAATATGGGAGAAACCTTGGAAAGAAAACAAATGAGGCAGAGAGAGATGGGCCACGGTCAGTGCTAATGTCCACAGAAACAAGAGCAGCATTCCGGATTCACATCCAGGTAGAAACATTTTCAGAGATGGGACTTTGGCCAGCACTAACGACCGCAGGAGCTAGGGCAGCACCCACGGCCACTGCCAGGTAGAAAGACTGCTACCATGTCTGAGAAGGAGGAAAGACAACAAAGCCACAAACACTCACACGCAGCCATGGAAGCATAACACATACTCAGGTAGACATATTCAGCCATGTACGCACTCAAACAGACAGCAGACAGAGAATGAGTCTAGGCATGCAGCAACCAGGAGGCAGCCCTACGCTGGGTTCCCAATGGCAGATTTCTATGTTAATAATGTCTAAGCTAAGGTAGGAGAGAAGAGACTGTGTCGGTCCCAAGTTAGACGGTGCTAGATTGGATTTGAAGATTTCTACAGAATTAGCTTTCCTAATTGTAAGTCGGAGCTGGTTCCAGAGGAGAACGCTTTACTGCCCGGCTCGTTTTTTCTTGATTCTAGGGACAGTAAGGTAACCAGCATCCTGCGATCGGAGGGCCACAAGGGGGAACATAAGGGATGATGAGCTTGGATAAATATGATGGTGCACACCCATGTAACGGTGTCTATGTTAACAGAAGCACCTTAATGTCAGACCCAATCTCGGAACCCATCGTCTATCGGTCTGACGACGATTAGACTCTGGGGGCGATGGCCAATATTGCGGGGTTTCCGGTGTAGCCAGCGGACATCCGGGCCAAGACTTCCTCATTGTTTACAGTCCAATTAGCAACTTGAGATTGGCCGTCGCCCCCAGAGTCTAATCGTCGTCAGACCGATAGATGATGGGTTCCGAGATTGTGTCAGACCTGGCTTGAATTGGGAGCCAATGAAGGGAAGTCATGACTGGTGTAATGTGGCCAAATTTTCTAGTTCTGCATAGCATTCTGGCAGCAACATTTTGTACAAGCTGAAGGTTTTGGTGGCATTTATGGTTAGGCTTGATGGGAAGGTAGATTTGGGTATCGTCCGCATAACAATGAAATTTAACATCGTGGCTACAGACAATTTTGCTAAGAGGTACCATGTAAATAGAGAAAAGCATTAGTGATTAGTGTTAGCTAATCCCTTGGTTTTACTCTATCTGGTTTATCTGGTTTGATCGTGTATTTATGTTTTTGTGCAGGTGTCGTCTGTTCATCTACTACCTGGTGATCCTGGTGGAGAATGCTGCTCTGAGTGCATTGTGGTACCTTTACCGGTCGCCTCACGCCACCGACGCCTTTGCCGTGCCGGCACTCTGCGTCATCTTCAGCAGTTTCCTGACCGGTGTGGTCTTCATGCTCATGTACTACGCCTTTTTCCACCCCAACGGGCCTCGCTTCGGACGCTCGCCCAGCGGCCAGGCCCTTGACCTAGACCCCACTGCTCAGTTTTCCACGCTACCATCTGAGGGCGCCACTAACTCACTGCGCTCTAACCGTGGCGGTACTACAACCCTGGAGCGGGACATGGGGAAGTACTCAGAGCGGGACGGCTGCATGCCGGTGTTTCAGGTTCGACCCACGGTGCCGTCCACGCCGTCGTCCCGTGCTCCGCGCCTCGAAGAGACGGTCATCAAGATAGACCTTTGTAGGAACCGCTACCCAGCCTGGGAGCGCCACGTCCTGGACCGCAGTATACGCAAGGCCATCCTGGCCATAGACTGCTCCCCGAATCCCCCACGGCTGCAGTACAAAGACGACGCTCTGGTGCAGGAGAGGTTGGAGTATGAGACCACGTTATAGTCCCATCCCGCTGCAGATCCCTTATAGGGGTGAATGGAAATGGGCTGGGACAGGTGCAGTTGTCGGAGGGCCATCCTCCTATCAGATGAACAGCAACAGGGACTGTGGCAATAAGAATTTGTTACTATCAACACTCTCTCTCGTTCTCTTGTCTCTCATTCTCCCCTTATCCTTCTTTTTCTTGGCGACAAAGCCGACCCAGGAGTATTCAGCCCTGTTGTAGGTGATCAGGGGAGAGAATTGGCACAAGTTCATATGATGGATGGCTGTGTTTGACTCCTCTTAAGGAGATCTCCAATTCAAGGGTAATACTCATTGCTGTTGTTTTTACTTCTGCTTGTCAGGGAAAATCCTGTGTGATAAGAACTAAACGCACATCGACAGAATGCTTCAAAAGTCTGCTTAAACTCTAGTTCGCGCTGCTTTGTTGAAGAGCATTTGTGAAGGTTGGAGAAGTTAAGGCCAAAACAAGCACACTAAAGGCTCCGATAGCTACACATAGACTATCCAATTGAGGCTGTATTGGTATGGGCAGCATCTGACATGAATTCCACATCAGATGTTGCACCTAAACCTGAACGACACCTGGATTTACATGCAGTAACTCCTTTTCCTGTGTGGCAGAGTAGCTTCAAATGCTTAGGAATCCACCTGTTCGACAGAGAGAATAATCTGGAAAAGCTGCTCTACATCGTACGTGTGATGTAATACAGTAGTAAACACTCATTCAACGCCAGTAGGAACTTGAATCTGTCATATCTGTCTTACTGTGCTGGTTTACTAATGTTTTGAAGTTCCAATGATGTGATCAATAGCAGCCACAGAGTAAGAGTGAGCAGGGTGGGTACTGCCATCGCAATCAACACTATAACGCTCTGTTGTCATCAGCCATGTTCTCCTAGTGCCAAAAAGGTTCACTCTAAACTTCCTCTACCTTATGAGGATCTGGAACCCCCTCATCGATGGCTGGGTAGTAGGATAAACGTTTCTCTAGTCTAGACAAGTCTTAAAAGCCAGTAATATTTCTCTTGGATAATTCTAATCTAAATTAAAAGCATTAAAGATAAAGGTCAGGTAGGAAGTGAACTACATGAGGACAACGGTCAAAGTAGCATCTATACCCAGTCATCTTGTTGTGTCTGGATAAATCAAACAAACCTGGATAGGAGGATAGACAGAAAGAAAGGAAGGAACGAAAGATGGACAGACAACAAGCTCATGGTCTTTCTTTTGTCTGGAAAACAAGTAAAACACACACACCATGCCAAGAAAAAAGCTTCCTGGCAGCTCAACTCAACTATTAACAGTCCAGCCTCATCCACCTGGCTGTACAATGACACTGATCACTGCTTGTCTAGGGGAGGAGAGAGGAAGAGAAGAATAAGGAGCGAGGGATGGAGGGGAAAGCGCAAAGGAGCGATGGAAGAGATCGAAAAGGAGATGAGAGGAGAGATGGAAATGAGAGACGAGAGAGGAGAGGAGATGGAGGAGAGGAAGCAGACAAGCAGCCATCTCAGCCAAACTAAACTAAACCAACCACCAGGATGTACAGTACTCTGATACGACATGCAGCATTTTTTTACTTTAGAGATGATGTAGAGTGTACTGAAATCATTGTAATTCTGTGTTTTTTTGTGGTTGAGTGGGTATGTGTCGGTGAGAGGTGGTGTGTGTGTGTGTGTGTGTGTGTGTGCGTGTGCGTGTGTGTGTGTGGTGTAAAGAGGAGAAGCAGCTCAGGAGGGCCTATGGTTGAATGCTAGAATCGGCTCTGTGCTATCATTATAAAGCATTAAAGAGATACATTGACATTTTGACATTTAGTCTTTGGTTAGTCTTCGCCAAACACTTGTCACCTTTTGGGAAAAGGGTTTCTGCAGTTGTCCTTCAACTAGCCTGAAAACAATTTAGCATTTGTTAGCATCTCTCACTGAAAACAAATATGTCCTAACTAACTGCTAAATAGTTAGCTTGTTTGCTTGCCATTAGTGGTGCAAAATGTTTTATGGTTACCTGAAGTGTATGGCAACTTGAAAATTGTATGAAAACTTTATCTGTGCACTGTGGCCAGTACCTGAAGAAGAAGAAATGACTACCAATCAAAATGTCAAGGTATCCCTTTAAAGGAATAGTCCACCCAAAACTGGAAATTCTGTCATCATCTACTCCCCCTCATGCCAGTTGAAACACAGGTGAAGTTTGTCCATATAACACACAGGGAGGCTGCAGCACAACTCCATAGCAGCCTTCTCCAAAACAACTGAAGTCAGTGGGGACCAGTTCTTCAGAGTTCCAAAAGTATAGTTACACCATCATTTAGTGCAAATCTTAACTACAGCTGATTGATTTGCAACAAATAATGGTGTATAGGTCTTTCTGCTTTCACAGTGTGATTGTTTGGCTGTTTTTGTTTTGGAACTCTAAAGAACAGGTCCCCATTGACTTCAGTTGTTTTGGAGAAGGCTGCTACCAAGTTGTGCTGGCAACCTCCCTGTGTGCTATATGGACTAACAAATTTCACCTGTGTTTCATTTGGCATGAGGGTGAGTAGATGATGACAGAATTTTCATTTTTGGGTGAACTATTCCTTTAAGGTACAATACACATGTATGGGAACAGAACCATTGTGCATCCCCAACACAAAATGATGGCTGAAGATGGCAGACGAGATGGAGAGATCTACCATCTACACATAGCAACACTACCCTCCACACTCCCACCCCCCAACAGGCTGACTCCAAGGAATCCTGGGAAGTCAGAGCCAGTGACATCATCACACAGCTCAACTGTCAGTCAAATCTACCATGTTCAGGAAAGAGGAGAATTTCACCTCAGTTTTCTCTCTCAGAGCTAGAGCCTCTAGGAATTACCATACAGATCGCATCATATCAAAAAACATTGTGTCTTTGAAATTGGAAGTTGTCTGCACAAAAGAAAGTTCCAAGTTATTGTAGTATTGTAGTACCTTTTTTTTTTAGGTCACAAGTGCAACATCTTATTTTTTTTCAATCTTTTTTTTTTTTTCTAAGGATGACAGAAAGACAGAAAAGCGCAAAACAAGTCAATGTGATAATCTAACTGTAATCCTTTCCATCCTGCTAAACCAAACCAGACCCATGTGTACTAAGCCAGTGGTTCTCAACGTGGGGTCTGGGGACCACCAGGGGTCCTTGAGGGGGTTCCAGGGGGTTCCCAGCAAATCGATGAAGTGTTAAACTTCAGCATTATTTCATTTACAAGAAGTTAACACAATTAGAGAATGTAGAAGAATGACTGCTTTGATCACAGTTTCACTGTTATCTCTCTTCCTACAATACAGATAGTCATGGAATTCTGGGCAAAATCATATCTAACAATAAAAATATTCTCAGATTTGGGCCCTCAAATGGGGGTCTGTGGCTCTCATGTGGACTAAATTAGGGGTCCTTGATATGAAAAAGGTTGAGAATCACTGTACTAAGCTGTTCTGGTCTCGTCAGGTGTCATCATGTATATAGTTTGAATTGGAGGGAATTACAATGCACACAATGGCCTCCAAAGTTTGCAACAGCTCCCAGTTTGCAACAGCAGTTTGAAAAGGATGTTAGGGAATAGTTCTGCTCAATGTAAGAGTTCTGCTAGTTCTGCCTAATATGATGTGCCTGTCACAATGAGTGCATTTATATGCACATAGTATTGGTTCTGTACTGGTTAATAGCTCATTTCCCCCAATCAAGGCCTTATTCAGGACAAGCTGTTTATATACATGTTATTATCCCAATTATCCCTGTATACATGATTAACCAGAGTTTTCCAAAACCACATACAGACCACCGAAACAACCGGGATAAGGTGTTTACACGGCTAATATTGGTATGTCCCAGCTATCATTTTTGGGTTTCACATAATTGAGATATGAGCTTATGTGGGTTATATGAGACAGGAGATGGTGTTTACATACTCAAAAATGTAATACCGGAGTATCCTGAATGATTTTTGAATATTTGTGTGCATATAAACAGACTCACTGTGTTCTGCTGGACACTTTCAGTTGTTCAGGGTTTTCCTTTTAAGTTTTGATTACTGGTAACACTTTACAATAAGGGTACATTAATTAAGGGTTAGTTAATGCTTAATAAGCATTAACTAACCCTTAATTAACAGTTAACTAATGTGTCTGGTAATCATGTACTAATGGTGTTCATGTTAACTAAGGTATTAATTTATACATTATTTAATAGTCATCTTTATAAACTATTAAATAATGTATAAATTAATACCTTAGTTAACATGAACTCCATTAGTAAATGTAATGGTAAATTATTACCAGATACATTAGTTAACTGTTAATTAAGGGTTAGTTAATGCTAGTTAATGCTGTTAACCCTTAATTAATGTACCCTTATTGTAAAGTGTTACCTGATTACTTTTCAAGTCTGCTGCTTTTTTTTATTTTATTTCTGAGTTCATTTTATTATTTAAATGATTTAAAACATAGTTTATATATTGAACCACACAACATACAGTTTCTATACATCATTTTTATACTTTTATTTGCCTTGTTGCTGCCACACTACTTGTGTGTTTGTGTTCGTTCTCATCTGGTCTGCGGTGTGTTTTACGCAACAATCTGAAATATTAATGGTGCGTGCCATTATTGTTTCAGGAGACTGTAAAAAGAGCTTTTGGATCAGTCCCATACTCACAACGCATCAGAGAAGCTGATCTTTGTTGCCTGTTGAGTATTTCTCTACCATGACTTCTCACCCATTTCCGTTTTGTTATATTCCTATTTTTCTTTGTACAGAACATGTTGGTTAGTGGCTGCTCCAATTGTTTTAACCATAACATGTTTTCTTTTCTTTCTTTCTTTTTTTTTTAAATTACAAGTCTTTGTTTTACTTGAAAAGAAAGATGTATGGTTTTTCCCTTCTTTTTTTTTTGACAGACAAGGGAACATGCCCTCAGAAACCAAAATGGCAGCACTGAAAAAGATGAAAAGCACAGGCTTCAAGGGTGGCACAATACTGTTCCGACTCGGCCATGGCACACACCGCACAAGGCTGCATTTAGACAGCGCCGGGAAAGCTGATATTCAACCCTGGTGGATCTACTGCGTGTTTGGAAAGGGAGAAATCAGATTCCACGTTGTTTCTCCCTGTTCAGACAGCCATGTGAAGACCAGATCCAAACCGCAGAGAGTGAAAACCAGATATTTGTTGCCTGTGTAGTTCCAGCACAACACCACATTCTCTAAAAGTCAGAGGCACAAAACTAAAGTACAGTACACTTTATCTTTTTCTCCAAATCGCGAAATCTCTACATCTAATCGAATCAGTTCTACTATCCACGCTGTCCTAGTAAACATTGCGACTTAAGTAAAGTGAGAATCCAAATTATTCTCACAGAAACATAATTTCTTTGAAGAATAATTAATAATTGATGAAGTGCAACAGTCTACGTAACATTAATCAATCTCTAGAACCAGTGCAGTCATTATTGTCTTGTGTGTGAAGAAAAATCAAAAATGTATTGACTACTGCCACCGACTTGCCAGTTTTTACAATCAGAGACCACAAGGGAGATATTGATTGATCAGTACTTAATAGTAACAATAATAATAATAATACATTTTATTTCTACAGTGCTTTCTCAATAACTCAAAGCATGCAACAGCATTAAAACAGCGTCAAAAAAACAGTTTAGGTTTACTAACAATACAATCATAAATCAGTGGTTCTCAATGTGGGGTCCGAGGACCACCAGCGGTCCTTGGGGGGGTTCCAGGGGGTCCCCAGCAAATTGATGAATCGTTAAACTTCAGCATTATTTCATTTACAAGAAGTTAACACAATTAGAGAATGTAGAAGAATGACTATTTTGATCATAGTTTTGATCACTTTGTCATTTTCCATGATTGATGAACTTGGCAGTCAGTCACTGCACAACATCACGGGTCGTTTTTCACTCATTTCTCATCAGTATTTTCTCAATGTCTACCCAGTTTGGGTAATCAGTATAATCTCCTTTCATTTTCTGATGCTGGAATAACAGTGAATTCAACCTGTTGAAACTAGACAGAACATTTGACACTAATGATTTAATGATAAACTTCCCTGTCAAACTTAACTAAACGGAACCCCCTAAGATTTAGACTGTTTTAGACGGAGCTGAACTCAAGGTCTGCTGATAAATAGAAACTCAGTCTGGCGGTGAGTTCTTCACCTGCGCCCTATATAACTGCAGCATTTAAATGGAGGTCAGTTGTCAGCCATCCGATGGCCTCATAAATGAAACATTAGTTTATTCCTTCCCCCTGTCGCTGCTCGATGTTTGCCCTCAGATCTGATCGAGTGCAGGGTGCTGGTTGGATTGTATTTCATTGTTTGCTTTGGAATGGTTGAACTTAATTTTGAGCAGAGTGTCAGTGTGGTTTTAGTGAAGGCACTGTGTATGTGTGTGTGTGTGTTATATTTACAAGGCTGCATTCACACAGAAATGGACAGAAATCTGCTTTCCATGGCTATTCCGACTGGGGGGGAAATCTGATATGCTTTCACTCTGGGTAAAAAGCCAAAAAAATATCATATCTGGGCCACAAAGTAAGAGATAATTCAGACAGTTTGTGCATGTTTATCCAGCCTAGATGTAAGTGGAAGGGATGATGGCGTACAGATACAGCAGGGTTCCCACTGTAGCCCCGATATATATTATTCCATGCCTTTTCCATGACTTTCCATAACAAGTCAGAGCGCTTCCATGACCATAGGATCTGGTTAGCTAACCATCACTAATTTGCACACTAGTTATCTAGTAGAACCTAGCGTTATAGCAGTTAGTTGCCATATGTTAACATATTGGTTGCTTTGCTAAAGTAGCTTGCTGGCTAGTTAGCAAGCTAACAAAGCCAAAAACCGACAGTTTGTTCACGCTGCTACCAGTAGAATTTGAAATTTGGCGACCTTGTGAGTCCCTTAGTGCTCTACATCAGTTTTGCATAACAGGTGTTGAATTTATAAAGTTTGGGTGATACACTGGTCTGTGTATTTGCTCACGTGGGAACAAGTACAGCAATTCAAATTGAGTCCTCTTTCTGTTTTGGTATCTTTGTGCTGTAAGTCAATCCTGCACATTCGGGACATTGGGTCTGTGGAGACAGAATAAACACATAGAGAGCAACACAAACAATTAACAAATGTATACTGTGATGGTTTTCTACAGCCATTATACTATGCTATCAAACTCTTTTTCTAGCCTGGTTGTTATACATTTAGACATTATTAACTAACAGCCAATTCTCCAATGGATGCCAGACATGGTTAATTTGTGATGCAACTGCAAAGCCTCTATATATCTCTTCAGAAATTCCATGATATTACAGAAATTCCATGACTAGTGGGAACCCTGTTGTAGATATGTGTGTATCATTTGAGGATTGAGAGAATGTACTGTATGCATAAGAAGTGTTTTTTTTTTATGGGCACAAACCTTGCATTCTCTGACCATATTGAGGATGCTGTGAAAACAGATGGAATTGGATATTTTTTCAAATCAGACTTGCATGTGTCAAAAATCTGATACAGATCAAAGATTTGGCCAGTTATGTCTGGATAGTCAGCTCCACTAAGTCCTGTCTTTCATCAGGGGCAGTTTTTCTCAGAGCAAGGTATAGATGTCATCACACACTGCATCAATAGTATACATCAATAGTATACTATAGTATTATAGAGATGGTACTCCTCCAGTACCTGAACTGGCGTAAGATCAAATGTGAAATGTCACTAATGAGGTCAACTTTATTAGCTGCTCAGAAGGAACACCTATTAGCATGGCTGGCACATATCCACACTCATCTCTTACCTTATATGCAAATCTGATAAATCACACTGAATCTGTATGACAGTCAGTAGAAATGATGTGAACACCGGACTTGTCGTCTGCCATCCAGCCAGCATTGCCTTTCCAGGTAGCCCTTTGCTCCTCTTGTGATACAGTTACCTTCAATTCGAAACAAAAATGATCTTACTATCAAGTCGACAATGAAATACAAGTCGGCTATGTTTTTCGGAATGAGTCACCGTCTGCCATTCAGAACGCTTGCAAGCAGTTCCAGCATGCCTCCCTCTATCTGGAAACAGATCTGATCTGTTCCACGACAGCCTCATCAATCAATCAGATATGATCACAGGATGGGATTTTGTGCCGCGGCCTGCGGTGTGATTGCAGCTATTGAGTGCGGGTGCAATTTGTGCATAAAGAGACAGAGGCAGAGTGTGGAGCATAACTCAAATGCGCTGATTGCGCTCACTGTGCTTACCTAGCGCTGTCGTTCCCTCTGGAGCCCCGATTCTTATTCATTAGCCACACATTTCCTGCCATCCAAACTATGATACCCAGTGGCACAATTCTCACAATCACACCAACCCCAAATAGAGATGTCAAACATTTTAGATCTAACTCGGTCCACTGTTGTACGTTATCCAAAACAGACATGGGAGCCAAGCAATCAAATGCCAGCAGTGTCAGAAGCATCAGACAACCTATCTGTAGGAGAATAACTACAGCAAGTATCAGTACATCTTGCTTTTCTTGACTTTTGTTGGCCTAATTAATTAGCAACTGAAGGTCCAAACAGTGTATTCACTTGCCTATGTTGTTTTCTCATAAAGATCTCAGTTTACCATCATTTCTACTTTAAAGAGTAACTAAACTCCAAACCCAAATCTTTGGTGAAGCCTGACGCCTAATGGTAAAAAGTAGGCTCATCTGTTATTGGCTGGTCTTTGTGCCATGTGATGTCACCACCTGTTGTACTCTATGGAAGGTGACATCACCTGGCATAAACACCAGCCAATAGTAGATGGTCAGTGCAGTACCCCACTTTTCACCAGTAGGTGTCAGGCTTCACTAAAGATTTGGGTGGGGTTTAGTTACTCTATAAACAGGGCAGGGAATTCATGAAATAAATAGACAGCCTACTTAAACAAGGGCTCTCTGTCCCGCCACAAAGATTACTTCAGGTGCTGGTGGAGTCTTCTTGCGATTAAGCCCCAGCTCTTCAAAATCTCTATGCACAGTCCTGAATGTCAACATGTGTCAAAGTAATATGGCAAAGGTCAAAATAAGTTGCGTTGGTCCTTAAGAGTACTTGGCATGCTATATATCACAGCTATAGACAAACAGTGATTTATGCAGTGGGCCTTGTTACTTGTTGGCAGTCCCATCTGCAGCTACACCTCACCCATGGAAACAATGCTTAGAAATTGATTAAACTGATGTACGTACACTCGCCAAAAGTGTTGCCTGGATTTTACACAAGCATGTAAGATTTCATTTTTAACCGTTTTGTGTTTACCAGAGATCTCACAGTTGCTTAAATGAGGAATAACTACACTGAATATTTTTTCTTTCTGTTTAGATAGCAGAGGTGGGGACTCGAGTCTCATGTCTTGGACTCGAGTCAGACTCGAGTCACAATCTTTTTTTAATTACTTGATACTAGACTTGGTGCATGAAGAGAAGACTTGAGACTTGACTTGACTTGGGTTCGGGTGACTTGGGACTTGACTTTGTTTTGTACTCTGATGACTTGAAAAGGTTTCTAAAGTCTTGACTTGAGATCTTGTGTTTGTGTAAATGACTTTGATTTGAAAGTGATGAGATTTGTTCCAGCAGACGACTGAATTTAAATTCTGTTTTCTGAATTTGTATGGAATGATTGAATTTATTGAAGTTGAAACTGATTCTAGAAATCAAACTCATGATGCTCTTACCAAGTTTTTATCCTATTAAAACCATATTGCATTGAAAAGTCCTAGATATTTAGTTTTCTTTAAGATATCAAATTGATACTGGACTCTTGATTTGTTCTAACTTGACTGTTCTACATTTAGACTTGAGACTTGACATTAATGACATGGACTTGACTTGAGACTTGTGCCTCAAGACTAGAGACTGACTTGGTACTCGAGCTAAGTTGACTTGCTCACACCTCTGCTTAGATAGGGTGACCATGAGAAGGTCGGATTTGTAACACACCAGGTTGAAACCGCAAATTTTCTTTTCTCTGTACCCTGTGTAAATGCAGCCTTATTTTCTTTAGAAGGGAATTCAAAGCGTTTCATGTGTTAAGTTCACTTAACGTCTCACACATCCAGTGTAGCCTATGGCTTGAACAACTTTGTTCAATCATCACCATCTAATGAAATAACATATATATTGTACATAAACCTACCTCAACTCGGTTTGTGGACAGAATACCCTCCACCTTATCATGGGCAATAGATATTCTTTGCGAAACTGTAATGCAAGGCAACACTTTAGACACAGCTACCTGTTTCTGTAATACAACATTAACCAGAGCTGGTTCTGGTGCTACCAATAGGTCTATAATTCACCTGACCTGGACTAAATATTTACTAGTCATTAGGTGGATTTGGAAAAAGGAACTGTTGCTAGTTTCTGTCTAACGAGTCGTTATTTACCATATATTTACCATATAATTACACTATAATTACAGAAATGAGGCACTGTCATTTAAAGGGTTAGCCTTAGTAAATAGGTGCTCAAGCTCTGAAATGTCTGATTGGTGGCGGGTATTCTGTTCACTGCAGGAAGTGCATCACAAAGTAGGAGGACATGACAGGAAATGCACTTAACATCGACAACCCCCACCCCCACCCTGGTCATGACAATTATAAGCTGCTTTATAGGTTTTGTTTGCCTTAAAAGAAAATATATTTCTATTTTTGTCTTTATTTCAACCTCATCATTCAGGACATTGTTTTTTAGTGCATTGAAACCACTCCTTGGTTTTCTGGTCAAAGTGGTCTGCGTGTGTGTGTGCGTGTGTGTGTGTGTGTGTGTGTGTGTTTAGCTCTTTTCTTTTTACACTATTCAATAGCATTATGTGTCAATAATAGTTACTGTGCTTATACTAGGACCAAGTCATTGCCCAGGACCCCACCCTTCATCGCCCATCTCCCCACCCTGAGCATTTCTCTCGGATGACCGGCTTTCTGTGTCCAACTATGGGAGATGCGGATCTCTTGTTGGGTGGCGATTCTCTCGAGTTTTGTCTCCAGGTGTCGCTTGTGACATCAGATTAATAAACTAACTAGCTATGTAGAAGATTATAGCAGTAGTCTACCATGCTGTGTGTCCCTATGCCCCTCTGTAGCTCCCTAGCACGTTAATAGGACAGGGCCATGTTTCCCATGAGCACCTTGGTTCTAGGATTGTGTTTGTTCCACTGACTTATAATGGCTCAAAGCACTGGTGTAGAGGTTTTGGCATATGCCAGCCCATTTATTCTGCATTCACAAAGGAACAGAAAAAACAGATTTTTAACTCTTTGTGGCACAGATTGGATCTTCTTATCTGTCTAAACATGGGCAATTTCTGTTTAGTTTAGATAGCCAGGAGAATATCGGATCTGCACCACAAAAGTTACAGATCAGATCGTTTTCGGTCTGTAAAATTCAGCCTTAGTACAAGCACAGTAACACACAGGTTAAGAATGATGGGAATCCAGGCATTCTGTATCCTGTCAGACTTGTATAATCAACTGTACAGATGTCCTTTTAGAAACTCAGTTGGTTGCGAAAATGGAGGATCACAAATAGTGAATTGAAAAACTTAAAAGCTTATCTTATCTGTAAATAAATGTATGCAAAATGTACATGTGAAAAAAGAACATTCCTCTCTTTTTGAGTTCTGACTGTGAAGGGTGTCTTTAGAGGTTTGATGCCGCCATGATGGCTGTTACTATGATGATGTACTACAGAGTAAAAAAAATTAGTGTGGTGTATGTGGTGTATTAAAAAAAAGACAAAAACGCTTAAGACAAAAAAAAAACTTAATTATTGGTCTTTGCAGTAAGTTGCATTGTGTGATGAAAGTCTGAAGTGCTAAAATGCATTAAATAGGAAAAAGTAAATTTTATTGTAAAAATCAATGAAGAGTGAAAAACATGATCAACATGACATTTTTGTATATATTGGATTTTTGTAAATTTTTATTTGAATCTAATGCAACACAAAGTACCAAAATTCATTTAATAAAGTACACTGTGGTCATTTTTCCAGCCTCAAGGTTTTTTTTTTTATTGTTTTTTTTTTTTTTTTTAGTGGGGTTAAGGTTGTATTCTGGGATTTTCTTTTTATGTCTAGAAGTGTCTTTCTATAATGACTTCACCATCAAATTTGATTGGACTAACATGTGCATTAACATTCCTGTAACATTCCTGTCACAGTAGTTTGTATATATACATATACATAGTAGTTGTATACAGTGACCATATTTGATTTCCATCATACTTGGGGTGGGAAGCATTACCTGAAAGATAGCAAAGCAGATCTAAACAGCAAAGCAGATCTAAACAGAGGCAAATATATATCAAAAACAATATTGTCAAGCGATGAGCTGGAGCAGAGATGGGGGCCAAATTACCCATGAAGGTCCAAATCAAAGGCTACAGCAACTAGAGTGAAGGAACAGCCACACTGATCCATGTTTGCTAATATTAGCACTCAGTTACTTCACGTTATTAAAACTGCAATAAGCGATTTCAGACCCTATAACCAATCCTGAAACTAATGTGTGCTAATGTGGAGATTTCATTGAAACATAATGATATAAACCAATATCCACACAGCTGTGTTTATGTTTTCACCTCTTTTGTAAATTGTTGTCATATTCCGCACCTGAATGAAGCTCCTCCTGGCCCATTCAGTAGCTTTGCATTTTTTAAAAACTAGCTTGTTTCCTCCCTTGCTGTTTAAAAGCGGCGCTCACCTCCTCCCATTCCTGAAAAAAATTCTCATAATGGCGGAAAGTAAACCTGTTAAACTAGTAAACTTGCTACCTACCTCTTCACTTGTCATTGTGGGACATGTAACCTTCAGCGGGACAAAAATCTGTCAAAGCGAGACTGGTAACCGGTAACACTTCTCCATACCTGTACGTTTAGCTCAGCTATTAGCCTTTATGCACAGTTTATCTTTAGGGGCCTCCGTAGTCCAGTAGTTTTGCTGTGCTTTATTTACAAATGTGTTGCGAAAAATCGCTTATTGCAGCTTTAAAGTAATGATTGGTAACATTTTCATATTTGTTTTGCTACTCTATTGACAATTGATATAAAACAATAGTGATTCAACTAATACCCACTTCATGAAAGATTTTACATTGTTGTTGTTGTTACCTAGTATCGGGTAGGTCTTTTCCAGGAAAAATCTGACACACAGCAGTTGATGTGTTTTATGTTTCCAGTTTGTTTGGACTAAAAAAAAGAACTGGGTAGTTAACATGAGCAGCGATAGCCACCATGGCTGAACAGACAAAGAAAAGAGCGCCACCTACAGAAACTGAAACTGCATTGACAGAAAATCCAAGGAAAAAGAAACCGATTAATAGCTCAGAGGAAGGCAAACGTGTTAAAAAGGAAAGTAACTCCGAGCCAGTAGAGTGACCATTGGCATTGCCTTTCCAAAATGAAAAACACTGCAAGATGAGAAGGGACTGAGGAGCGATGGCAGATGTGGCTTTTTCTTTTGGACTGGTACGTTTCCCTGACGTTTACTATCCACAGTCTACACTGAAGCCCTGGACAGATAGGAAGCATTTTCCACACTTCAAAAGACGTGCGGCATATCACTAGTGCACACTGCACTGAGATTTGAAGTGTGAACACAGGAGGACAAAAATCAGCTGTCACTCTTGCAGTTCATGAATGCCAGAAAACATCATATTTTGTTGGTCCGTTCCCTGCTTTGATGCTCCAAATTGAACCGAACCAGTGTGTTTGTTGACGCTAGAGTCTTAGGCTTTCTATCTGTCCAGGGATTGAGTGGCCTTATTACCTCCGCCAAGGAGGTTGTTTTCGGCAAGAATGAGTTAACATGAGAATTCATAATAAAATAGATTTATTTAGAGATTACTTCACTGTCCTGAATCACAATGGTTTGCAAGTGGACCTCAGATTTTAAAAGTGCAAACAGTTTAAATATCTACAGTACATAATTTGACAATACATGTTAGATAATTTCAAAATGAACAACATTAATAAGGAAAAAAAAGGCAACCATTTCACAAAAGTAAATCATCCAGTTAAATATCACTTTTTATATTTTACTAAAAACATGTTCTCTGACGCAGTTGGTCTTACAAAGGCTTTGTTTAAAATAAAAATTAAAAAACAGAATTGGCAGTGATACTTCAAAATCAAATTGTGCAAAATCATTTGTGGAATCAGAATATTTACATACATACATGCAAATATATACACACACACACACAAACACTGCACTATATTTCCAAACCACACTTTTGGCGATAAACACAAGTTGCATTTCTACTGTACATGAGAAAAGACAACACTGCTGAATGTGTTGTTTTTGCTGCAAAATAAAGAAAAATGGCTTCAAAAGCTGCATTTACACAAGAGAAGATACACTTATGAATGCACTAATTAAGTGATATATCATTAACTAGAATTAATTGATATGACAAATATTACAATGAGAACGTACTGGAACCTGGTGAAGGTTCACCAATACAACCAAACCAATTCAATGTTTTTCTGAAAGGTTTAAAAGTCAGTTATATAACAAAGTCTCAGTCTATATAACAAAGTCTCAGTCTACTCTAAATATATAAATCTACTGCGGTGAAGCATATGGGGTGGAGGGCTAAAGTGCATACCCAGTTTTCCCATGGGGATCATTAAAGTTTCATCTTATCTACTTGCAATGTTGTGAGTTTAAAGGTCCCATATTCTACACTTTCCAGTGTTTTATTTTATGCCTTGAGGTCCATTCAAAGCTGTGTGTGTGGTGTCATGTACCAAAAACACTCTCAATCCATTTTTACACATTCATTTTCCAGCATCTCTCTGAGCCTTACCGAGAACAGGCTGTTTCTGTCGCTGTGTCTTTAAGGCTCATTAATATTAACGACCCCTAGCCGTTTGAAGAGTGAAACGTGAGACACCGCAGCCCCGGCAGAACAGGCAGTGACAGGTAGGGAAAACTCTCCGGTAATAAACAATGACAACCGCTCAACCGCTTTGAAAAAAACACTTTGTTAGTCTATTATTTCTTACAAAAATGATAATGAGCGAACCTTTGTGACGCCACAAAGTTATGGAAGTCCAAACGGCTCGTTTAGAGACTCGCTTTTCTAATATGGATTGTGTGGATTTAGTTGCCGACCGTGCGTTTTGATACTTTCACCATGTTTAGATAGACCATCCAACTCCTTTATCATCACAGAGGCAAGGGAAATCCTGTTTTACACAATATGGGACCTTTAAGTCTAGCACACAACCTCTGCTGCAGTTGTCTGTTCGCTCTTCCTTCCCCCCTTTATTCCACTTTCTCTACGCTGTATACTCTCCAGCAAAACTGATATGCCATAATGTGTTATATCTGCATTTTTGGTGTGAACCCTATCGTCACATGATTGTCTCAGCACTGCTCAAAGGATACTGGCGTTTTCCCCGAAACTACGCCTGCGGTACTTAGGTGGAATTCAACTTTCACCACTTCACTTTAAATGAGGTGTCGTGGTAATGTGCTTCCAATGGAGCATCAAGGTTGGGCTCTTTAAAAGCCAGATTCAGGGAGCATCACTTTTAAAGCCTGTTTCAGAGAATGACACTTTTAAAGCTAGATTTGGTCAGATCCTTGGAGCCCCTAAAATAACAAAAATGGTGTAAATAATAAGAAAGTGTGATTCATTGGCTAAATTACAGAAGCTGAGAACGGCTGTGCTTGCAATTATTTTTTTAATGCCGCTATATCGAGTTTGTTTGCTGCGAACAAAAGCAAGTTCTCGAGTTCTCCATAAATATCCCGTGATCTCGAGAAAACAAAAGTTGTTTGCTCATGATAAAGTATCTTGTTATCTCGAGAAACCGGCCTTTTGTTTTCTTGAGATAACGAGATAAATTAACCCGTTATCTCCAGAAGACGAGCTTTGTTATCTCGAGATAACAAAATAATTAACTTGTGATCTCGAGATAACGGCATTAAAAAAATACTTGCAAGCACGGCCGTTCTCGGCTTCCGTACTAAATAGAGATTTAAACAAACATGAATAAAAGGCAAAAGTTAGCTATTTTGGTAGATAAGCTATTATTTCTGTAAAGCAATGTTTCACAGCATGCCATATTTAATGCCACAGCCTCTCATGCCAATGTTTTTTCTGAATATCTGAACTTTCTGAATGACTTGAATTGAAAGTGAATTCAATCCAGCCTTGTAATAAATATCTTCAGTCTACCAGGGCTCAGATTATTGTCAGTCTATTGGGGAAGTTTTTGAGGAATTTCTACACAATTCAAATACTGACAAACTGACAAATGACTGAATGAATGCTCTATCTAATGAAATGCTGTTTCGCTTTACATCGGAAACTGCTTGAAAAGTTTCACTGTCCATGCGGAGGTATACACACTGGCTTTTATTTATTTATGAGTCCATTTTTGTTATGCTCCCATCCTATCTTTGTACTTACATATTGCATAACACTGGCTGGGCTTAGGTATTCTGCTCCTTTCTCCTGGATTTGCACCTTGAAATTTTGATTACCCTCGGTGAATTGAAAAACTTTTTAAAAGACTTGGAAACACATTCAATAGGGGAACTCTGACTGTGTCTAAATTGCTTGTTCTTTTACCTCCAATCCAAATTTTATTGCACTTGATTTGAATTTATATTTTACATTATATAGTTTTATGTTTCTGTTTTGTGAGTTATTTTCCTTGTATTATCGGTAACTTTATGTAGGTTTAATTGCTGCCGTCTTGGCCAGGTCTCTAAATCTCAAAGAGGCTCTTTGTAGATGCATTTTCACAAAAGCTAATATATAGCTACGATGCTAACTAGTTAAATTAAGGTAGAGACAGAGGAAGCCATAATTACAATGAAAATGTAGTGGTTACGAAATTATTAGACCCTAAACAATGCCAAATTCACATATCTTATTTCTATAGTATTGGGCAGACTAGTCAAAAACTCATTTAGTAGTTACAAATTTGGACCAGAATAGCCACTGACATGCCAAGTTATCAGATATAGCTTTAACCTACTTTAAGTCACGTATGTTATTTTTATTTTTTTTCTGACCAATCAAGGGGAGATCTGAAATTTCTAGTGTAGTTTGTGTGTTTCCCCATGTAGAATCTTCACACCAACTATCCTTGTATGAGACCCACCCAGCCTTTCTAAATGCCAAGGAAAACCCCGATGTTCAAAGTTACATAAAAGTTCATTGTGATTCTGGATTGTGGTTCTCAACCTTTTTAGGAAAAACACAGCTTTTCTGTGCTAAACATTAATTTATGTTTATTTGTTATTTTAATTTTATGTAATTTTGAATCGGTGGGGTGGCTCACCATGACTTGAGGAACTGCTAGTCCTTAAAGAGTAACTAAACCCCACCCAAATTTGTGGTGAAGCCTGACATCTACTGGTGAAAAGTCGGGTACTGAACTGGCCATCTGCTATTGGCTGATCTTTGGTGCCAGGTGATGTCACAAATTTGGGTTTGGGTTTCAGTTACTCTTTAAAGAATTTGATTAGTCTGGGTTTCAATGGAGAGTCTTAGACGCTTAGACGTTTCAGATGCTTTTCCATTACCAAGATTAAAATTCTTGGGGAAACACTTAGAGATATTGAATATCTGCAAAGAATATTGGCTATCTGCAGTTTCAAAACAAAAATATTAGTATCAGCCTGCAAAAAACTATGTCAGTTGAACCCTACTATTATTATTAAATCTTTTTATTCAAAACATTTTTTTTCAAGTTAATCTGGATGTTACCAAGGGAACCATCCTACAAAATCATTCCCAGAGTTGTACATAAACAGAGTTTGCCTACTGACATAATCAGTGACAGCCATGTTAACTCCACAGTTATTACTTCTGCCAAGGAGGTTATGTTTTCGGTGCTGTTTGTTCGTTTGTTTGTTCGTTTGTTTGTTTGTTTGTTTGTCTGTTAGCAGGATTACAGAAAAACTACTGGCCTGATTTTCATGAAACTTTGTGGAAGGGTGTAGCATGGGCCAAGGAAGAACCCATGACATTTTGGAGCGGATCCGGATCCGACTCACGAACAAGCAATAATAGCACAAACCTTGGCGGAGGTCTGCGCTCTCCGAGTGCTCTTCTAGTTAAGTCATATGTGATTCTAGTGGAGGATTTGTAGGCTGGGCGAGATGGTGGAGTGAGACACATAGCCCTTGACAGTGACAGTTTGCTATATTGCAGCCCCTTGTCTATAGCTAAGAAATACTGGCTGCAAAAATGTGACAATGCCCTTGAAAGAGGGCCAACCCTGACCGTCTTTAGCCCAGGTTCTGGTTCCCTGATCTGGACGGAAGCCCTCACATTGCGGGGTTGACAACAGAGCCTCATTAGTGTATGGCTAAGGAGAAGCGGTGGGTTATGCACCTCTGTGGTTTCCTCCCGTGGAGGGTTACTGGTCTTTGTGTTTGGTGTGGAAGCGCTCCAGCAGGGCTCGCAGGATGTTCCCGGGGATCCGCTGGTGCTGGTCAATCAGGGCTTGGACAGCCAGCTGCACCTGTAGACCAAAGAACAGAAACTTAGTCTGCGACATCGTGTGCGATTCATTTCCTTTTTGTATAATATCTGGAATTCATTGAACATCACAAATTGATATCTGACAGTGCAAGAGTATTCTAGAGTAGGTTTTTCCTTTAAAGAGTAACTTAACTCCAAACCCAAATCTTTGGTGAAGCCTGACGCCTGGTGAAATGGTGAAAAGTAGGGTACTGCACTGCTCATCTGTTATTGGCTGGTCTTTGTGCCATGTGATGTCACCACCTGTTGTACTCTATGGAAGGTGACATCACCTGGCACAAACACCAGCCAATAGCAGACGGCCAGTGCAGTACCCTACTTGTCACCATTAGGTGTCAGGCTTCACTAAAGATTTGGGTGGGGTTTAGTTACTCTTTAAAGGATCATCCTGGTCTAATTTTTAAATGTCATATTTTGCACCAAGAGAAAAGCAGTGGTCACTTTCACATACACAAATACAATCTTAAGTTTCGGTGTTACTGTCGTATGCCAGTCTCTCCCATTCTCATCAAACCCAACTTGCAGAGACACACTGCTTGTTTGAGAGGCACAGTCCAGGATCGCAAATAGGAAGCAGAATGTTTCAAACACATTTTTATAACTCTAATATTAGCATGTCTAAAATGGGAACTATTTTAAGCAGCACAGTTATTTATTTCTGGTGGCTGAGTAAGCAAAAAGAAATCAACTGAATCATCCTTACAGTTGTCAGTTTCAATTTACAGTCAAAAAAAAAAGAAAAAAAGAAAAACAAGAAAACGCCCGATACTGGCAGTCAAAAATTAAAACGTCGCAGAGCGTTGTCTGGAATGTCTGGAAAAATGTTAGTCTGTCAGTATATGCCAGTTTATAGAATAGAAGTCATAGAATTAGAGCGCTGTTTGGTCAAGACTCATTGTGATGTGCAGCAAGATTATTGTTAAAAGAGAACGGATAACGTGTTCTTTCCTTATGTGCATGAAAAGTACAACATGGAAAAATGTGATATTGCATTTTGGTCATGATCCCAGTTCCATTTCTTCCACTTTCTCCCATTTTAACCCTGGAGAGTGAACAAAAGTTTTAATTATTTCTATACTGATATATGTTTAAAAACATGGAATGAATTTTCAATGAATTGGGCCAGATTGGTGCCAATTGGTATCCCCATATATAGCTAGTAGAGGAACATGCAGGCCTCTTTATCATTCAGTTCTGCCCCTGAATATCTATGGCGAAGCTGCAGGGAGAGAAGGGAGGACTGTTCCAGACACAGGTCCCCAGGCCACATATAAATAGTATGGGCCTAAGTGATGTGGAAAGAGACCCAGTTCTCTTCTGCCAACTACCCAGACATGGTGACTATGCCATGGGATAACCCAGACTTAAAGCAATATTCCACTTAGTTTTAACATGGAGCTTATTTGGCACTTGACTGCGTTTGTACTGTTTGAATGAGGAAATATCCTGAAAAAATATCCTGAAAACGTACATTTAACACCGATTCAACAACATATTCTGCTTTTAGGATAATAAAGCAGAAATTGGTCCGTCGTCATTTTGCATTTCTATTCTTGGTTTACACGGTTTAGATCCAGTAGAAGTGGTAAAAAAAAAAGTGGTAGATCTGCTCTCCCAAACTGGAACTATCTCTCCTAAATGGTAGTTAGTTAGTTTGGCCTTAGTATTCCCTAAGGAACATAGGATCATCAACGAAAACCCTCCATCCTCTCCGGTCTTGTGCCCTTCGGTCAAGTTGTTGCCATGACGGCCCGTCAGCCGTCACCTCCTGTTTTGTGCTTCTTCTCCAGGTGGTTCTAGGTCTTCCTCTATTTCTCCTGCCTTGTGGGCTCCATGTTAGTGCCTGTTTAGTGATTGATTTATTGTGTCTTCTGAGTGTGTGGCCTATCCAGCTCTACTTCCTTCTCCTGATTTGTAGTTCTAAAGGTTCTTGCTTGGTGAGTTTCCACAGGTTGGTGTTGGTGACGTTGGCGGCTGATAAATGTCTGTAGTTTTATGAGTATGTTGGTGGTAGTTTTCCATGTTTCCGATCGTATAACAGGATGGATTGGACATTTGAATTAAAGATTTTCAGTTTGGCTTTAACTGATGGGTTTTTAGTTTTCCAGATTTTGTTTAAGATGCTGAATGCTGTTCTTGCTTTTCCTATTCTGGCTTTGACATCTTCATCCGTTCCTCCGTCCACAGTAATTATACTCCCAAGGTATATATGTAAGACTGTCTACCTCTTCTAGTTGATTATGGTCCATGATTATTGGTTCATTGTTCTCGTTGTTGACTCGCATGACTTTTGTTTTTAGTGTGTTGATCTTGAGCCCAAGCGTAGCAGCAGTTCTTTCTAGTTTGTGTGATTTGTCCTGCATCTGTTGGTGAGTGTGTGCCAGTAGTGCTAAATCATCAGCAAAACCTAGATCCTGTAATTGTTATCCTAAATGGTATCCCTCCACAATGTTCTCTTAGAACATAATTTCGTCAAATAGCATTTTTATTGATAGAAAACGTTGGAACCAACAGCCAATTGAAAAGCACAGTAGTAGGATCTGTTGTTGAATCTGTTCACAAACATGTTAAATGTCAGTTTTTCAGGCTATTTTCGTGGTCTCATTCAAATGAATGGGAAGTAAAAATCTGAACGCTACAAACTCGTCCCAGCTGCATCCGTAGTTTATATTCTAGTTTTCATGGCGGTCAAGAGCCAAATAACCCCCATGTTAAAACTAAGTGGAAAACTGTTGGTTGCTCGATGCCGCTGCCGTAGTGCTGCCAGGTGCGGCTGCTGTAACTGCTGTAATGTTATATTGTCTGCCAGAGCTATCGAGCAGTGAGCAGAGACGCTTGCTTCAACAGTCGTCCATCCAACTCTTCAAACATTTGCACTTGCTCAGGGTGGCAACTCTGTGGTACTTTCCCAGCTTCCTTCAGCCAATTAGCGTCTGTGCCGACAAAAGACTGTGACATCACCAACACACTTCAGAAGACTCCAAACTCCTCAGTGAGCATATTAGCTGTGTCTGCAGCTGGAGCAGAAAAGCTGTTCATTATTCCACTTGGAACAATTTCTAACCTTGCACGCACCACACAAATGCTCCACCAATGTAGTAAAAACAAAAACATTAAAGGAATAGTTCACCCAAAAATGAAAATTCTGTCATCATCACCCTCATGCCAAATGAAACACAGGTGAAATTTGTTAGTCCATATAACACACAGGGAGGTTGCCAGCACAACTTGGTAGCAGCCTTCTCCAAAACAACTGAAGTCAATGGGGACCAGTTCTTTAGAGTTCCAAAACAAAAACAGCCAAACACTGTGAATAGAAAGACCTATACACCAATCAGCTGTAGTTAAGATTTGCACTAAATGATGGTGTAAATATACTGTAGGTCTTTTTGGAACTCTGAAGAACTGGTCCCCACTGACTTCAGTTGTTCTGGAGAAGGCTGCTATGGAGTTGTGCTGGCAACCTCCCTGTGTGTTATATGGACAAACTTCACCTGTGTTTCAACTGGCATGAGGGTGAGTAGATGATGATGGTGAACTATTCCTTTAGCAGTAAACAGTAATTACCTGTTTTGTTTCCAGTTTTAAGACCTCTAAAACCTATATTTAAGCCATGTTTTTTTTTTTTTTTTTTTATAGTTTTAGGGCCTAAAACTTAGATAAGACCTTAAAACTTGAGGACTCAAGATTTCAAAATCACAAACGGGGTGGAGATCAGCCACAATGCAGTGTGCAGTGACTTTTTTGAACACTTCAGAAGAATAATACTTCATATATAACTGTGCATCCTTATGAAGGAAATACAGCCACGACCCATTTGGTTGTATTTTTTTCTACATGTGCTAGCTAAAAGTGATTAATTTTTAGTCCAGTGAAAATTAAATCCCCAAATAAATGTGGCATTAAATGTCAGTAGCCAACTGAAAATAAAGCATTCATGCGCAAGTATTAGAAATTGGTCATGTAATGAGAATAAGAATTATAGCTGCAATGTGGCAGCCAGGAACCGCTTAGCCGTTTAGTTATGACAAGAAAACAAAAAAAAAGGAGAAAATGTAATCTTTCAGGCTGAAATAATGCCTTTTAGCCTTTAGAGGAACTTCACACAAACCAGCCAGCATGCATAGCTGTACGAGTGTCACATTATGGTTGCACCACCCAGGACTCAATCTCACAACCTTTCTTGCCATAGGCACTTCTAGGCATAGGCACTTCAGTATGAGTGCATGTTTATAATGTTGAGGCAGTGAAAAAAAGTAAAGTAGATTTAACTTATTTTATCAAAATGGCAGCCTGTAACATTAGCCTGTGCAACACATGGCTGATTTTTAATTAATTTTTGAAGTTTTAAACTTTGGACGGTTGCTGTAGCGCCACCATCAGGAAGATGCGTTGCTTTGTACCGGATTTGTTTCCGGCTGCTGGGCAGGGACATTGGTTTGCTTACTTTCTCCGCCAGCTCCACAGCGTTTAGGTTGGGGTCATAGGGGATGGGGTCACCCAGGTAGGTGCGGAACTTTACTGGGAAGCCACCATAAACAGGAGCTACGGGCAGCCGAAACTTCTCATAGGCCCACCGGAAAAACTCTGGAAAGGGAGGGTCAGAGAGAGAGAGAGAGAGATGAAAGAGAGGGTGGGATAAATGGATAAATGCAAAGGTTACAAGAGAGGAGTCAAATTAAGATGTAGACAGAGACATAAGAGCATGTCACTATGAAGTCAGATTCAGATCCTCCTGGGCCAGACAATCTGTTCTATTCTGATCAGTCAGACTGAGTCATTTGTGAAGCCCCATCAGTTGCTTCAATGAAATGAATGCAGGGTTCCTACACATTTTCAATTAAAAAATTCCATACTTTTTCCAGACCTTGATTTGTTTTGAAGATTTTGTCTGGTGTTCAATATGATTTACGCAGATATACATCTTGCCCCTGCTAACTAGGTCATATCAGTGTATAGATGAAGATTGTTCTTCACAGCGACAAATATCAGAATATGTGAGATGACTGGCAGGGTTCCTACACGGTTTCCATTTTAAAATTCCATATTTTTTCCAGACCCTATGTTCTTGACCGGATTTGATTTTGGTCGGTATTTGATATAATGCATGCTGACAGCGGCTGGGTAATAAGAGCGTCCCTCTATCTGAACATTATTCTTCTCATCAACAAAAACTGTGGACTCAAAGTGGCTCTACAACAACATAAAAGCTAGAATTATGTGTGTATCGGACCTGAACCGCAACATTTTCCATACTTTTCCAGACATTTTTTCAAATTCCCAAACTATTCAAGACCTGGAAATGATCAAATTCATTTTTAATACTTTTCCAGACTTTCCAGACCTGAGTAGGAACCCTGTGAATGGCTTCAATATCCAGGGTTCCCACACTCACTTGGGCATCAAATTCAAGTACTTTTCCAATGACTTTCAAGGTTGTGTTTGGTGAAATTCAAGGACTCAAAATTTGCTTGGTCAGAATTAGAAATCATAGAGGCTTTGTTTTTTTTTTTTTACTCCTGATGTTATCGAGAAATCCTGATGAAATCATTTTAAAACTGCTGCTATATCAACAGAAATATCCATACACTGTCAGAAAAAAAAGGTGCGAGGAATTTGGGTGCTATATTTCATAGAAAATTAGGTCCTGTTAAGGCCATCCACTTATTTTCAAAAGCTTTTAAGGCCTTGTTCAATTTTTCTCAAATCCGCAAAATTTCAAGAATTTTCAAGGTTTCATTTGTATACAAAAATTACGAGTCATTTGCATACACAAACATTTTTCTTGGGGGTCTGAATTGGATGGGTCATTCTGAGTTATTTTGAGACCAGATCTTTGGAAGTTGAATTGCCTGTTTGGTCGTAAGAAATGTCAGCAACAATTTATTTATTTATTTATTTATTTATTTATTTATTTTAAGCTCACCTCACCTGTCAGACAGAATTGACTCCAAACCTTTGTTGGGGAACCTGGCTGTAGACTTTTACACATAACTCAGGAACAAAAGGAACATCGGCACTCAAAAAAGTAAGTTTCAACATTTCTCATCCACCAAGTCAGGAAGAAAAGCAATTTAAATCAATTTTGTGAGTGTGCATTCCTTCCTGAAAATAATATGTCTTTGACTTTCCTCCAGTCCTCCTCCAGGCTCCTTGAAAGAGACCCAGAACTACCCAGAAAGAGAAATAGTCCAGTCAATCTAACTCAAAAAAGGGCCCAACACAGGAGAAATTGCAATAGTAATGTTTCATAGTTTTTATTGGTCCTAATACCCTCCTGCATCATATATTAAAAGTATACCTTCATGAATTTAGTGGAACATACTTTTTTCAAGGTCAAAAGCAAAGTTTTGACATTTTAGAGTGACACGGTCTGGGTAAAATAGTGTTAATATTGGAGGTTCTATGTACACCTATCCAACATATTTGGTGTCTTTTCCTACGTTTTTGGGGTCAATCTTTCCAATAAAACACTTTTCAGAGGATATTCTAATGTCTTATACCTGTATTTGGGGTACTACTACCCCAACACCCAATTTGTTTGCCAAATTTTCCACTTACAGTTTGTGCCACACTGCTCCTATGGGTGTATCCACATCTAAACTGGGTATAAATTGTTCCTATGATTTGTCCCCCCCCCAATATATCACTGTAAACACAGCTATGTAATTTCAATAATATTAATAATACGCAATGAAAGCACTGAATAATAAACTGGACTGGACATACAATACAAATGCACTTTACAAGAAAAGCCAGAGTGAGGTGGGTGGGAGAAAGGAGAATGATGGCTAAGCTATCATCCCTGATGGAGAACATGTCCCACCCCATGCAGGACACTCTGACAGCACTGGGCAGCTCCTTCAGTGACAAGCTGCTTCACCCGCGGTGTGTGAAGGAGAGGTACCGCAGGTCCTTCCTTCCTGCTGCTGTCAGACTTTGCAATCAACACTGCTCCCAGTAGACCACACATACCAAGACTGACAAATTCACTCATGTACAATACCAAACTGTGCAATATCAATATTTCCATCCATCCATATTTACATCTCTGCCAAGGCTGATAACTCAGTCTTTGAATCACCAATCACCCCCTGGGAAGTACGTGCGGTGCTCAGAAAAATGAAAGCCGGTATGGCGACCGGGCTGGATGGAATCACAAAGGCGGCCCTCCTTCGATGGGATCCTGGGTGTGAGGAGTTGGCGAACCTGTTTACGGCAATTATGTTTTCAGGCAAGTTACCGGGAATCCTTAAGAGAAACAGAACTACCCTGATACCAAAGACAGATGATTCACGCCTCCTGTCCGATGTGTCCCAACTGCACCCTATTACGATAGGGTCAATGATACTGAGGTTATTCTCCGGGGTTTTGAAGAAAAGGTTGATGGAAGCCTGTGAGATTCACCCGCATCAGAAGGGTTTATCTCTGCCCCAGGGTGTGCGGAAAATCTAATGTTGCTGGATGGTCTCATGAAGCTGAGCAAATGGGAACGGAAACCCTTGGCGTCGTGTTCATTGACTTCGCCAAGGCGTTTGATTCAATCTCTCATAAGCACTTGGTGGAAGCTCTACACCAATGGGGAGTTGACCGGATGGTGTCTGAACTCGTGGCTGATTCTTATGCGGGTGCTCTACCGTAGTGAAGACCGGGCGTAACAACAAAGGAGATTAAACTGAAGGTAGGGGTCAAACAGGTGACCCCCTGTCTCCCATGCTGTTTAATCTTCGATCCCCTGAGAACTGAGAACCAACACCTTCCCGACTAGGGCCTTTGGGTCAAGAGCAAAGGTGGTGGTGCATGTGAGAAGCTCTGTAGACTGTGTGGAAGAGTGGTTGAAACATTCAAGCACATTCTCAGCGCTCGTAAGAGCCTTAAACCGAACCGCATGGCGAGACACAACAAGTTGTGTGAGATCTTGGCCCAAGAGGCTGAGAGGCGAGGCTGGCAGGTCTACAGAGAACCGCACTTGACCAAAGCAGATGGTCATTGATGTGACGGTAAGATTTGAGTCGGCTGAGGGGACACTTGAGGATGCGTACCAAGAAAAGGTTCTCAAATACACACCGCTGGCTGAGGCGGTGCGTCTGAGATGGCCACTTGTCCAGAGAGTCAGAGTTGAGGGTTTTCTCCTGGGAGCAAGGGGCAAGTGGTTAAAGAGGAATGAATGGAGTTGGAGGGAATGGGAGTCCCGCTGCGAAAGCGGGAACAACTGGCAAAGCTGTCTAGCAGGAGAACTTTGCTGTATTCAGTGGACACCCTTAAGGTGTTCCATGCACTTGTTGCATGATTTATTTGATTGTTCTGTTAGACTGTTATTTGGGGTTTGTTCAGAAAGTTCGTTTTGTGTGTTCTTTATTAAGTTATTCTCAACAATAACAGTCAGTTGGGTGCATAATGCATCCCTGGTTCTTTTAGGGCATTCAAACCTCGGTGTGCACTAATCCCCGACTATGGATGACGAAGGGGTGGATGATCCCTGAGGACGTGCCTCGTTAAACATCATGAAATGGGCGTATATGTTGGCTCAGTTCTTGAGTTCAAGTACACTCTCTGTCAGTCAATATGGAGAAGGTATCGGTGGCAGCTGGCAGAGCATCCATGGTTGTGGAGTTCGCTGGTCAATAGATTGATATCGGTGGCGACGAGTGGGCTGTCCATGGCCGAGGTCCTACAGTCTTGCAGCTCCGCCTCGGTGGGGTTGATGACGATGTGAATTCTGCCCAGTGCTTCTGAATGTCAAAGTGTATTGCAATTTTCCCTGGGTCAAACCACAGATTGACTGGACTAAAAGGGAAGCACAAGTGTATGGAATCAACTCCTTTGCTGTTTATGAGCAGAAATATGTCACGAGAAACTGAAATTGAATTATTTATATTTGAATTTGAATTGCTCGACTTGAAAAATTGCATTAAATAACTGAATTTGAATCACATAATTTGAATTTGTATTGTTTGTTTGTTATTATACAACAGGTAGTTCCGACCAAGCAATCTGATTGGTCAACTAGACATTTAGAACGTGATCAAATCAGCATGACAGCACACCTAGCCGTGCTCATCACTAAATATTACTCCGCCATATATTATCATACAATATATTTAAATATAACTCTGTTCAGCCTTGATGTTACTAGACGCTCTGGCATCCTCCATCAGCTGTGCCGGTGAGTCGGTGACACGGCGCTACTAGCTTAAAAACACATGTGAAGTTCGCGGACATAGTAGCTAAATCTGTCCATGGTAAAATTATTTTTTTCAGCAGATTTCTTAGTTACAACAAGATTGAGCTAGCAAGGCAGTTTTGTGTTTATATGTGTGGTATTTATTCAGTTTGGGAAATCCCACGATCTCTAGAAAGCATTAGCTCAAGTTGGCTGGCTGACTCAACAGGGACTAGAAATCGTCTCTGTTGCTAGGTCGTTACTAAGGGTCGGCCTACTTGCTGGAGTAGAAAACTAGGTTCCATTACATAGGAGTCTACTGACTCCTCAGTGATGCTGACCGCTGACCGCATCACTGTCCTGCCAATAATGACAGTAAAGCACACCCTCTCGTGTAATATTGCTTCATTAAGGGATCTGGAATTTTTGGGCCAAAAACATGAAAAGGAGTTCTGTGAATCTGCATTCGATTGCTCTTCCTCAACGACCAGGATGTGTGTCTCAGTAAACTGAAATTGAATTGCAAGAAGTGAATTTGAATTGTGAAAACTGAATACAGTTTCAGAGCAAATGAATTCAATTTCATAACATTACATTCAGTTTCAAGTTTATTGGAATTCAGTTTAAAACTAATAAATTCAATTTCAAATTATGCTACTCAGATTCAGTTTTTCAATGCAATTATTCAAGTTAAACAATACAAATTCAAATTATGTGATTCAAATTCAGTTTTTTAATGCAATTATTCAAGTTGAGCAATTCAAATTCAAATATAAATAATTCAATTTCAGTTTCTAGTGACACATATTTCTGCCCATAGCTGTGGTCTCTTCTTCTGCCCCTTCTGAAGTTCGCGATGTGGGTACTTTAGTAAGAATCAGATCTTCGGGTTGCGTTTTGTATATTTCAAGGCCTCAATGCCATTTTTAATTGCTTATTCCACACTTACTGAGCGTTCCCAGAGATCTGAAGCCTTCCCGCACATTTTGGGTAAACATTGGAATTATTGGCTGAAAGAGAGAGAAAGCAAGAGAAAGGGGAGATTAGAGAGGTAAGAGGATTTTTGACATTGCAGAATCATAACTCACAGAACAAAGCATGAGAGATACTCCATTTAAGGAGGGGGACTTGCAGACAAAGGTAAAGCCTAATCCTGGAGTGTGACACTCACTTAAAAGAGACTTCACAAATCCCCCGCTGACACTAGTTTAGTTGAGGATGAGGCTTTGTAGGTGCCCAGAAAATCAAACCTTGCCAGTTTTTGTATAATGTTACGAAAATTCAATATAAAAAGGGTTCAAAATGACCAGTGGCAGTAGACTGCAGTAACAACAACGTACCACTTGAGAGTCAATGGCGACCTGGGCAAAGCCTTTGCGTTTGCCCCATATAAGTGGGTAGGTCTCATCGCTGAACAGCGCCTCCCGGACTCCTCCTGGAGAAATACCCAGCAGGTGACCATTCTTCAGAGCTCGGACACACTCCTCCTGAGGACCATGGATCACACTGAACACCTCCAGCAATAACTTAAAACCTGCAGGGACACAGGGATAGGATAGGACAGGATAGGGTAGGATAGGACAGGATAGGATAGGGCATGATGGAGATAGGACAGGATAGGATAGGACAGGACAGGACAGGACAGGATAGGATAGGATGGAGATAGGATAGGATGGGATAGGATAGGATAGGATAGGATAGGATAGGATGGAGATAGGATAGGACAGGACAGGACAGGACAGGACAGGATAGGATAGGATAGGATAGGGATTGGGATTGGGATAGGATGGAGATAGGGATACAATACAATACAAACAAGCAGAGGGAAAGAGGGGAGAGAAGAGAAAAGTTGACAATGAAAGAGTTACATTGGTTATTCTTATTATTATTCTTTTTAAATCACATTTGGTGAACAAGCATATGGTACATGAACACAGACAGACACACACACATACACAAAAACCCCAACTAGGGATGCACCAATACCACTTCATCACTGCGGTTACTGAGTACTTGAAGTATGGCCCGATCCCAAGTACCATCGCTATTTTTACTGAAGAATATACAGTGGATATCAAAAGTCTACGCAGCCTTTCAAATGTGCTAGTTTTTATTGCATTTGGAAACATTAATCAGCAAAATCAATGTAGAAACAAAACAAAAGGTTACACATTTATGGCAATGGCTATGTGAGATGGAGCTATGGTTATTGCTTTGGTGTTGACTAACATTAGCACCACTTTGTCTGAAACAAGCCAACAGTAGCAACAGAGATGGTGGACAGGAAGAGATCATCATATACATACATATATACCTGATATACTACATCATATACATACTACATCATACACCTCATATACTACATCATATACTATATCATATATATCATATACCATACTGCACACAAACACACTCACACCTATGGGCAATTCAGAGTCTTCAATTCACCTGGCCTGCATGTCTTTGGACTGTGGGTGGAAACTGCAGCACCCCATCTTGCTGTGAGGCGACAGTGTTAACCACTGAGCCGAGAAATTGATTAAGATTTAGAGAAAGTTATCTCTGCCTTTATCTCATCTCACTTTGACTACTGTAACTCCCTCTATTCTGGCCTCAGCCAGAATAGAGGCCGCAAAGATTAAGCTCATCTGCAGCTCATGCAGCCAGGCTCCTAACTGCTTTTGCTTTTGACTGTTTTCAAAGTCTAGATTCATGACAAGAGCTGATCCTAATCAAAGCACCTAAACTGGAACCAATTGCCTGAAGAAAAATACGTTTGACAAGCTCTGCATCCTCTTTGAAGACAAAATTAAAAGCTAATTTTTGTGGCTAGCTTTTAGTTTCTTGTTTTTTTTTTTTTGGAGGGGGGGGGGGGGGGGGGGCTCTGTTATAAGGCGACTGTAACAGTATGTATACAGTAGTCGATTTGAGGGGGAATGCGAGGGGATGCCATGAAATAACAATTGTCAAAAACCATCCCCTTTGTAAAACTGCCATCCCCCCTTTCATCCCTCTCTATGGCAAGATATCATTCAATCAAGAAATGTGTAAGCCACTCATTGATATTAAATCATTTTAATCATTTTAGAGAATATAGCGCATCTGGAGTTTTCAGCAAATCCGAGGGTGGGGGACACATGCATTCCCGGTGGGCCGCTCTATCTGTGGGCCGGTTGGGATTTTTTTTTGACTAGCCCCAAATCTTTTCACAGAGGAAAAAAGCAGAATATATCCAGGGATGTCACTAGGCCGGAATGCATCGGGACGGCGTTCCGAAAGTGAATTTGACAACGGAACGCGTGTTCCGGTTCTGGAAAAATAAACAGCTCAAACAACTGGTTCATTTCGTTTTAACAGCAAAGTTTGCTGGCTGGGCGGTGTTTGGACCTTCAGGCCAATCGCAGTGCTTAAAACGGAAAACTCCACCCAACCGGGAAGCCAGGACACATTAAACAATCGCACAATCAAATGACAAGCACAGACAGTTTAATCTGAGCAGCGGAGCGGACAGGTTGTGTTAAAATGTAGAGAAAGAAGAAATCTAGACTGAATTTAATCTTATATAAACTTTAAATGTATAGTTATCAAACCTCCACAAGCTCCTGCTCACCTTGTGATCCTCTGCATCTGACCCATCCTAACTGCTCAGGAGCAGTGGGCAGCCACAGTGCAGCGCCCGGGTACCAACTCCAATTCTGAGGCCAGTGCCTTTGTTAAGGGCACTGGCAGGAGTATCTGATACCTAACATGCCTAACATGCATGTCTTTTGAGTATAGACTTACCTTTGTGCTGTTACAATATAAACAAAAGGGTAAACAGCTGGTCCCCACTTCCACGCTGTCTTCTTCACTATCAAATTGTTTGTCCCCATAAGACCCCACCATCCCCCCTGAAATTTGTGTACAAATCGACTACTGCATGTATATAAGTATGTGCATCTGCGCATGTGAATATACAGTATGTGTGTGTGTGTACATCTACGGATGTGTATGAATGCATATGTGTGGATATGTATGTACAAGTACCTGGAATCTTGAAGAGGAGTGGTCAGCTACAGAGTGGCAGGTTCGTCCCTTCTGGATGATAACATTGGCCAAGAAGTAGTAGTAGTCAATGGGGATAGCTCCATGGTAGTACACTATCAATGCTGCTCCTTTGTCCGGGGATCTTCTCCATACCATGGATTTCATAGCCTGATACAGTTGAAATGGTAGGATGCATAAAAAATGTTACACGACTAATAACATGCTCCATGTCATTTTACCCTTGTGTTCACCTGACTGCATAACCAATTTCCTTTTGGGGCAATAAAGATATTATATTGAACTTGAACTTGAACATAATGTTTAGAAAACTAAGCCTAACTAACCTTTGGTTCCAATATTATATCTTATCATTGTCCCCCACCAAAGTGGGGACTATGGATCGGTCTCCGTCCGTCCGTCCGTCCGTTCGTTCATTAGTTTGTTAGTTAGTCACACTGTCACGTTGACTTTGTGCCGCTAGGGGGCGGCATTGACAATGAATGGGGACTCAGTGGTAAAGCAGGTCATACAGTTAAAGTTAGCATACAATGTGGGGGACAATGAATGGGGACTCAGTGGTAAAGCAATACAGTTAAAGTTATCATAGGTAACATACACACACACTACACACTTGGAGACATCAGACTGGGTTGATGTGTTGAAGTGAGAGTCAATGGAGAATTTTTGGGCAAACCTCTAACCACAAGACACTGTAGTTATTGTACAGTTGTTGGACTGTTGTTCTGTTATTGCACTCATCACTGCACTACCACTGTGCCGTCAGTGTTGACTACTTATATCATATTACCACTTACCTGCTGTGCAATACCATATATCACTTATCATTTAGCATTTATATTATTCATAACACTCACGCTCCTGGTGTTGTATGTTATACTGTATATTGTATTATTAATTGTATTGTAGTGTACATTGTGTAATGTACGGATTGTATTTATTGCATATTGTAGTTCTTATATTTTGTACTGTATTGAGTAAAAACAGGACAATTACAGTTACTACATTTCAAGATATAACTTGTAAGCCTAATTCTGAGAGTAGGCAACAGAAATATATGGTCAATCTGTCCTTTCACTGTCCCATACGAAAATGCTTATACAATTTCACTCATATTTCAAGTACACTCAGCAATCACTGACTGACCCAAGGGTGGAACTACATCACTGGTGGGGGACAACATGTTTACTATTTGCTTGTTTTAAATTTATTCAAGGTATGCTGACACACCTGGCTAGACATTGGAGAGAGCCAACCTTTGATTTATTTAGCTAACCTCTTCTTTAGATGTTCATTTTTGTCATACATTTGTCAAATCACTATTCACCAAGTAGAAGAGAGGAAGTCTGAAAACAACAAAGCAGGAGCTAGGAAATAACCAAGAAATGACAGGGTAAGGCTTACTCCAGATATCCCCCCAATAAAAGAGCCAGAACCCCAAACTGAAAGAGGTACAAAAGGCGGCAAGTGGTGCAAGCCTATTTCCGGCCACTGTATTGTCAAACAAAAATACGTCATGAGTCATGAGTATCTCCGAAGTTGCGGCTCCGATCCGACTGCATTTCGGATCCGGAAACGTACTGCGTCCGCGGCCAGTGAAGCAGGGTGCATTGAAGTAAATGGCTACGTATCTGATCCGACCTTTCTGACACAAACAGAAACCCACCCGGTATAGCTAAGCTAAGTTAGGTGCAGTGTTAGAGATGGATTTACTTCAATTTCAATGTCTTTGTGCTGATATTGTGGCGGTGTGCCACAGATGAGCCTATGTATGGGAAACACTGCTTGACTCTTCTCCTCCATGTCTCCTCTAACAGATGTGGTGCACGTAAGGCAGCCCTGCCCCTGTGTTTTTGATGGTTTTGCAACTAGTTAGTAGCAATGATTGGCGGCATATAGGGCATAGTGGCCTAGTTCCATTTCGTTTAAATGCTCAACCCTTGGAGAAACGGCATATAACCTGGTATAACCTGACAGAATGAGTGAATGTAATGAACTACAAGTGAATTGAATCCTGATAACCTTGATAAACAAGGGTAAATGGGCTAGAACTGGATGACAAAATAATGCTTCCAACGCTACTACACAGACACTAACACCAGCAAAAAACAATCACTCCACACCTAGTGTCTTACCATGCCATATGGCTCCATGTCCATCCCAGAGAGTAGCTAGGGTCTTTCTGGCTCCGTCCCACACGTTGTTACAGTATGCTTCCCTCAGCTGGTTCTTTCTCTGTTGGAGGAAAGGATCAGGGAAGCAAAGGTCTGGAATTATTAATGTCTGGAAAACAATGACGGAGCAATTAAAGTGTATATCCACATAGAGAGGTGGGTTCAGGCGGGCAACGGCCACAAACACCATGTGGAGATCTCTGTTTTTCCTGCTTGGCTGATTGAATTTGGTGCCAAATCATGCTTGTGTGTGCAGTACTCAGAAAAGCCTGATATTCCAGCTTTTTGCACTGCTGTATCAATTAACCTTTCTAAGTATCTCAGCAGCCTCTGAGCCATCAGTCACTGCTCCTGCATTACGGCGGCAAGTAAGCCAAAATGTTTTCGTGTTGGGAATGAAAATACCTCCTGCTCTACACCATGAAACAGGAATGAACCGTTTCTTCCATGCTAACTTAATAAGCTTCCACAAAATCTCAATACATCTGGTGCACGATTATAAAGCCTGACCTTTGCAGTAGTTATTGGGAAGAACTCAAATTTTCCTGGTATCAAAACTGGTCCTACTACTCATAAATGAATGCTGTATACTGATGACATCCTAGTGTTTGTGTCAGATCCAGAGAAATCTGTAAAATCTTTACTAACAATTATTGACAATGTTTTCCAAAATATCTGGCTATAAGATAAATTGGTCCGAATGTGAAGCTCTTCCCCTGACATCCTATTACCCTGAAAGACGTTTTCATCCAAGCTTCCAGTGGCCCAAGAAGGTAATAACATACTTCAGCATCCTGTATTCATCCCAACTATAAGATCTGAGTAAGGAATATTGAACCTCTTCTTGAACATTTAGAATCCCTTTACCTTTCGTCATGGGGTAAGGCAATTGTTCTGAAGATGAACATTGTTCCAAAATTTAACTACATCCTTCAAGCTCTCCCAGTCTCCATCCCACTGAAACGTTTTCTTAAATTTGAGAAATTCTGAATTGAGAGACATGTGTTGTCCCCTACCTATGATTAATTGGTAAGTCTCTGCTCTTGTGGAACGATTGGCTACAGAATGGAATATTGTACATGAATTCAGACTGCCCGCCAATCAGTCTTGGAGGTATTTCCAAATCCACAGACTCCTAGCACATGCCTTCTGGGGTGGGTGCTGGCCCTGCACAGGTGGAAGGTCATGAACAATCTAGATATATTAAATCGAGGAATCTAGATATTACTTGATTTTACTACAGAATTCATAAAAACCACCTCTCTCAAAACACTTATCTGTATGCACCTTTTCCTGCTTTGTTGCTTTCAGGATGCCACTCTTCTCTTTACTAAATAGAGACTTAAAAAATGAAATGGATCCTTGTAGAAATTCGGAGGGATTGACGCCAAAATCTTTTTGTGTGCAACCTTTGTGTGCAAATAAAAAATGTATGTTGTAGTAACTGCACCCACACCGTCATTGTCATCACACATCTGGAAGGGCCTTACATCCTGTGTGTGAGCCTCTGCCCTGATAACGGATCAGGAAAGTGGATGGAAAGTGGTTGGATCGTAAAGGAGGCCACTGACCTCTTGGTAAATCACTCCATTTTCACTCTCCAGAGCTGGTATCAAGGACCAGACCTGGTAAATAACCATAAAACACCAACACTCAGCCCTGTCTTTGGTAATCCCCAAAGAGACAGAGAGTCTGAGATGACACCCATTGGAATGTTGCCAAAATCAAGAGAAATCTTTGATACAGACTCATGAAACCTTGGGTATCACATTGTGGTGGACTCTAATGTATATGACAAATTTTATGTGTAACTGTGATGTTTTATATAATAGTTATTTACGTTATTCAATTTTGTTATCTTTACATAGGGCTTCGATAGCCATGTTTGATATTAAAGTGTTCAGGAATTTGTGCTGAGTTTAATAATGTTAATGTTACAACGGTCAATTATATTGGATAGATCTGGGAACCAAAAGTAGGGTTTCATGCATATGTAATGAGCCGTAAAACTAGACATGCCAGCCCACGCACACACCCCTCAACTGATCACAACAAAACCAAACACACACATTTCATGCACTTTACGTGGTCGCGACACGTGTGCTAACGGAGTCTGACAACAACTTTGTTCCAAAGTTTGTCTCCAAAGACGGACTCAACTGCATCATCATCATCAAGCCAAGTAGAAGCCTGTTTCATCCGAAACAGTGAAGATTGCCTTGCTGCCTGCCTGTCTGCCTGACAAATACACACACACCAGCACGTGTGTCTGTGCCTGCTACAACCTCACTATCAGCTATCCTGCTGAGTTTAACTCTGAAGAATCATCAGAACCTCCAGAGTGGGTCGGCGTTAGCCTTGAGAGACCCACAGCCCTGTCCAGCAGCCTGCGTGCTCCAGCCTGCGTGCTTCACCCTGTTGCGGCCTGCTGAGATCAACTGAACAGACGTCGGATCTTCATCCTCCAGCACCTCGTCGAGCCGAGACTCCTCACAGCCTCAGCGTGCTTCATCTCCCTCCGGACCTCCGCTGGTGTCGTATGTACTGATCATTGTCCGCTGGGCATCATATCATACATCACACATAGCTATTCCATTACATTCACACTTCACACACATATCACACATCTTATTACGGCTCCCTATAGTTATAGTGACCATTCAGTTATTCAAAGATTCATTTGAGTTATCCAGATAGTTATACTGTCGCCCTTTATTCCTATCTTGCCGACTCATGTCTTCCACTGCTCATCTTCCATGATTGTGTCTGCTGAAATGTTGGTTTAATTATCAGTGTTTTATATTTACATGATCATCTATTCCTATTGCCATTGATTCATCACAATTCATAGGTATACCTCTTGTATATACTGTACTATATTCACTTGTATTTACCTGATTATTGAGTGTGCTTAGTTTAGTAATAAATATATTATTCTGCATAAAGTCACCTCCTGTGTTCAGTGTGTGGGTTTAAATTCAAACATGCCGAGAGTTCACTCCTTCAGATGAGACCTGTTAATGCTGTCTGTTATCTGGTGCCCCGTTCTTAATTCTCATTGAAGCTAACTCTAAATTATATTGATATCAGACACCATTAATACCTATCACCACTACATATCTGGTGCCACCGTGTGAGGCGGAGTTGTTTGAATTGCCCATACATTTCTGGCACAGCCCGTGGCGGATTTGCTTGAATTACCCACACAATCAACTCAATATTCAGTGTTCATATTTTATAGCAGAAGGTATAGGTGTGGCTCATGTGCGTGTTGTACTGGGAGTACTGATTGATGATGCTTGTCCTGTCATAAGAAAGTGCTTAAGACTGCGGCTATTGCCTTAGTAAAATAGCAGCTCAAGTTGTGCACCATTAGTGCACTGATATTAATGTTGCAGTATTGGGTGGCATCCACCATTATACTGTAGACTGAGGCATTAACGCCTGATTATGCGTGTACCGCATCCTAGCCGATAATAGTGCTATGAGTGTAGCTCATTAGTCACTAGGCTTATTCTGTCTAGACTGTTGTTTTGAAGTGCTGATCTATACGGACGTGCCTATAGATTTAGCCAAGCGATCGCATGGTGTAAAGTTCCTTGGTGATAAAAGTCTAGCCCACTTTTATCGTCTCTGCTGGGCCGCAGATATAGGAACGTAATTTGGGTAAATATCCACTTGTAATGAGTAATTGAATGAATTTGTAACTTGTTGCTGTACACTCATAGCTGGAGACCTGTGTTTACCCCTAGAGTAGCTCAACAGATAGCCATTATAGCTGCGCTCGTAGCCAAGCTAACTTCTCAAACTGTGTTGTAAGCTATTCAGTGAGACCCTCTTGCTTAATGCTCAAATAGACTCAGCCAAAATCGGGTCGAGAGTCGCCGCACAATCACCACTGTGAGCCACAGGGCCATAAGTAAATTTATTGTGTGTAGCGCTTCTCTTGCTGGCCTCTGTGCCCCCAATCTGCATAAATTCCACCTCTGGTGCATCACCGTGGTGACGTTGCAGTAGACCGCTCACGTTACAGCGCCAACCTCCCACAGTGGAGAACAGCGTAACTGCTGGTTGTAGTTTATTGTAAGCCCACCTCTGTGGCAAAATTGTGAGTGCAGTGCACTTCACCTAAATTGACTAATCAGACGATTAGGTACCATTAGCACACTATTGTGTGAGTGTCTTGGATCAGAGAGGCCTACTAACCAGGCCTGCACCCAAGCATTGTGGCTAAGCTAATCGCTTTAGCCTTTACCACAGAGTAAGGTGTGCTAGCACCCTCCTAGCCTAGCCTAGCCTAGCAACCTAGCCTAGCCTAGCATGTGCTCATTTCAGTTAAGCTAATAGCCTTAGCATAGCATAGGCCGTGCTCTCCTAAACAAAGAGGGATTTCTAGCACCCTCCTAGCCTTTATGCATGCTCACATAAGCTAAGCTACTAGCCTTTAGCATAGCGCTAGTTCACTGAGCAATAGTGTCTCTAGCATCCTAATTAGCCTAGCCTAAGCCAACTAGCCTAATGCTAGCTGCATGTGCTTGAACAGACTGGCTTGCTAACCCACTCATTAGCAGAGCTCAAGGCCTGCTTGCCTTAGCAGTGGTATTATATTAGCCAGTGTTTGCTTGAATAAATTGTGCTCGCTAACATCCTTAGCCTTTAGCACAGATAGCTGTAATATGAATGCCCTCTTCCACTAATTGCATTCATTCAATTGGAACATCCAATTTAATTTTGAAATCTACTTTAAGTTGGGATCGACGACCTCCCACCTCAACCTTTCAGTGCAGCCTTGCAACTATAGCACACTATTCTAACAGTTTGGCTTGCTGCATTCCTTAGCCATCTGTTTTAACTGCATGCTTGTTGCCTGTCGACGTATGCACACATTCACTATTATTTCTAATTAGTGTTGTGATAAGCAATCTGAGCGATTGTGACCCACTTAGTATAGAGTTGAATCAACCAATAAGTGAAGTACACAATGGCACCAAAATTTCCTATCATGGAACAACTTGTGAGTGTTCCACCTGATACACTCAACCATACGAACATGGAGAAAATTAAAGATGATACTGACCTTAAGTCAGAACTATTAGAGAAGCAGAATAAAGCTCTAATGAAGGCCACCATGGCTATGACTGACCTCCTAGCCCAGGTTGAGATGAAAGACAAACAAATAGCAGAGCTGACCCACCATAGCGACGAAATCGCAATGCTCAAAGACCAGGTCACTCAACTCACTCGATATCTTGACCAGTTTCACCAGCGAACCTGGGAAACCGAGACAGAACTGAGAGATGTGAAATGCAAATATACTGCGGAGAACGATTCATGCAATAAATACATGAATGAGCTTCAACAACAAAAGGAAGCCTTGCAAGAAACACAAGGTAAGTATGAAGACCTCCTAAAGGAGCATGAGGCAACTCAACTGGAGTGTGCCACCACAAAAGGTAAGTATGAAGACCTCCTAACGAAGCACGAGACAGCTCAACTGGAGCTCGCCATCACTAAAAAGGAGAATGAGATCATCTTATCTGAGAAGACAAAGCAGCAGGAGATCTTGAAAGATGCCCTCCCTGCTACCATCTTGATGAATGAAGGTCATGAGAACGGAGCGCCTCCTCATGGCTTGAGTACAGTTGAAACGACGGTGGACAGAGTCACTTCCATCCCAGCTGTGGAAGGAGCCTTCTCTCCTCCTCAGACTCCCCGAGTGGATCTTGAAGGTGCATATCAATGTCATCAGCCTCCAGCCCCACTGGGCATGTATACACGAGACCTAGACAAAATCGCTAGGAATATCTTGAAATTTAACCCTGTCCTGGGTAGCTCAAACGACACAGCGACGTACCTCAGACAGTTGGAGTACTACCTTCGGAGACATCCAGAAGCACAATTGGATGACAAGGTGTACCTCTTGAAAGTCACCTCCAGTCGAGAGGTCAACAGCTTCATTGAACGTCAAGCCCCTGAAGTCCAAGCTAACTACGACTTGTTGGCTCAGGCCCTGACGCGGGAATTTTCAAATGTCAGTGACAATGAACCTGACTTAATAACCACCATGACTGTTAAACAGTCCAAGAATGAATCACCTCATGCCTATTACCACCGCTTGCGAAAGGCATTCTTCGGTAATATGAATGAACCAGGAATGGAACAAGAAAAGTCATTTAAGCAACTCTTCATTCGCAATCTGCATCCAGCGACCAGCCTCCACCTAGGCGTCGCTGCAGACGAAAGCATAATGACTAGTCTCCAATTGTGCGAACTTGCCACTAGGGCGTTCAATAAATTGAAAGTGCCTCAGAGTAAATCTGCTGAGCACCATGTTGTTAACAATGACAACTCAAAGGCCGCAGGCCTACGACTTGAAGATGTGCCAACCTCGCACACTCCGCCCATGGCCATTAAGCCATCGCGCTCATCATACAATAAAGATTCTAGGTTTCGCTCCAAGCAAACTGACTTTCAGTCAGGTAAGTCTAGAGCTGGAAACCATCCAACGGGCCAACATGAACGCCAGCCCGCACGTAACCGCCCATCAACGCGAGACTACGGTAACCATAGGACTTATAAGAGACCAGATGATCACCATCATCGCTATGGATCCCAGAATGATAGGTGGTGCCAAAGATCATTCCACCGCCACCATCGTTACCGATCCCAAAATGATGCACCGCATAGAGAAAGCCAAGATCATGGTAAGTCATTCAGCATGTCAGCTGATGAATTGAGATCCATGTGTAAAGAATTCACCTGCAGAGCTTTTGAGAAAATGCTCAGAGGAAAGAAAGGTAAGCAGTTATGACTAGCGGCGGTGGACTATGATCCACCAAAGAATGAGCATAAACGCTCCAAGACCGGCTTGCCTACGACATCTGAAACCAAACAGAACACATGTGTAACTCAGACAGTGATTCCTAACATTGGCAACAGCCAAACCCTGGATCCTGGAGAAACATGTGATGATTTGTATTTGAGGCCAGACAATGTGCCAATGCCTGCCAAAGCTGAAGTTGCAACACTGAAGAGAAGACCGCCTTTCCGCCGGTTCTTGTGCAACCTCACCAGAAAGGGTACAAAGCGAAAGCCCTTTCTTTCAACCAAGCTTGAAAACTCTCTACTCTGTGATGCTCTTGTGGACACAGGAGCTGACTTGACAGTCATGTCAAGTTCCGTGTATGACCAGCTGCAAACAGCCTCGTTTTCAAATGGCAGATACCCCGACATAGACCATTGTGATTTCAGTATCAGAGGTTTCACGGAAAACCAAACCCACATCGATCGAGTGATGCTTGTTGAGCTGAAAATTGGACCCATGGTCCTCATGCATCCCGTCTACGTGTCAGAGATGGACACTTTTCCTCTGATCCTTGGTATGGACCTCCTTGATCGGTTTGAAGCCTTGATCGACCTCAAACGCTTGAAAATCTACGCTCAGGTCAGAGAGCCACTGCCCATTCCCGACAAGTGGTTCCACGAAGACCAGTGCGATGCTCTGTGCATGGATATTCCAGCTCAGAAAAACATCCTTGACGATGCCCTTCTTGACTCAGCTCCAGATGAAACCAGCCAGGCTCGAGAGCCATGGCCACCTGCTGAGTTCTTCCACAACCAAGACACACTCTTGTGCTCTTTGGGCCCTTCACAGTCTGAAGGACAATGCCCCCTTGTGGTGAATGGCTTTGACTTGCAAAGCGCTCATGTTGAACATGTGACATTGAGTCTCAGGACAGAAAAGTCTTCCATCAGTCTTGAACGCCAAGTGGGGAACAAGGTCTGCGACACCTTCAGTCAACCAGTGGGGTCTCCAAGACATTCCTGCCCCATTGGTCAGACCCACAGAAGATCACAGACAAACTCTTCCCAGTGACCAACCAAAGCAAGATCAGTAGGGGTCAGAAGGACCTCACCTTTAAATCGGTTCAAAGGAACCAGAATGAACTGTTCAAAAACCCCATGGGACACGTAGGGGATTCTCCTGTTGTCAAATAAACAACACATAGGATTTCTTTTAAAGCACCCTGTGTGCTCATTCCCTCTTCTAACTCTTTAATTCATTGCTGCATTGAATAGTTGTAACTATTAGCGCGTGATACATTTAACTGTCCAGTTCACTCGTGATCATTTTAGTAAGAATATTCTTCCCTGACAGATATAACTGAGAGTAAGTTGATACTCTGTGTGCCAGAGCACACCTGCTTCATTGGTGGCGATAGACGCCACAGCATAGTCTAATTGCAGCCCTCAATAGTAACTGCTGTGATCTACAGTCTACTATCTTCAACTGCACTAATTCCAATTGATCAAAGCCTTGTTGTGTGCTGTGCTGTCTAACTACTGTGCCTCTTCTAACCAACGTGCATGCCCTCTGTGTCATCCTCACGATGAAGATTTTCTGGGTGCTCGTGTTCCTATTCAGCGCTTATGTTGCTGATCAGAGCTGGACCAAAGATCAGTTTAGTGATGCTGAGATTAACATAACTCACAGGTTACACCAGTTTGAGAAGTTCAAGTTCACACAAGCTAAGCTGCATGGCTCACAGCGCTCCAAACATTTTCTGGGTGTAGTTGTAACAACTGCCTCCGCTGGTGACTCCCTGTTTTCCATCGGGACCTCCACAGTGAACGCAGTTAGGTTGTCCACTGGTAAACAACAGATTCATGATTTACAGGTACAACTGCCCAAAATCCATCAACAGACAACCGATCAATTTACACAAACCCAAACAATTGGTAGAAAATTCCAAGGCACTGTTGTAGTTCTCAACACTGACAGCACTGTTTTCAGCGAAACCTTTAACTCTGCAAGTCACTTATTAGAAGTGATACAGTATGATTTGGCCCATACTCAAAAGGTTAACATGCTAATGACAAACATGCTCAGAGAAGTCAGTTCCTCCATCGACAGCCTGACCATGAGCCGCATCCTTCCATATTTGATGACTTTTAGCCTGGTGAATGACATCCTTTCAAGAACCATAGCTGGTAATGTCATTCCCTTGCAAATGCACCTAGTCTCCAACTTAGGTAATGCTCCTCATCTATGCATGAGCACAGAGGCTCAAGAAGTGGCCTTGCTGCTCAGCCTCCCAAGTGTAGACCATAAGAATATCTACAGGTTGAAGGATATGATGAATGTTGGCATGTGGAAAAGTGACATCCAGGTCAAAGTGAACACTTCTTCTGTTATGGCAAACCATGACAGTAATTGCAAATTGTACGTAATACCTAACCTAATAATGTGCACATCAAGACAATCAATTTTTGTGTCCAAGCAGAACCTTTGTGAGGAATGACACCGACCAATCGTGTGGCATTCACCCATCGAGCAACAGCTCGCATTGCAGAGCCGAGGTTACCTCCCGCTCTGTCACAGACACCAAAGAAATGGTTGGGAAATGTTTGCTAGTTACTTCCCTTGCGTCCATTGCCACTCTCACGCATGGAAGACATGACACGGCTAACAGAATTACTCTACCCAACCACACTATGTGGATCCAATGTCCTAGCCTGTATCCTCTGCCGAAACAAGTCTATAACAGTGATAATTTTGATGGCCTTGGCACTGGCTCTGGCCTGCGTGCCGTCCACTCCAGCACTGCCCCAGCTTGTCAATGATTCATGAAGTATGCCTTCAATGATGACCTTAGTTTAGCAATGATATACTGTATATGCTCAGTTAGCTACCACAACTTATGGTTAGGATATGAATGTAACTATTAGTTTACACTTAGACTTAGCGTGCATGTTGTTTGTCAAGTTTATTAGTGATTATTATAGGAGAGACCCTTAGAGCGCCCTATCACACTGAAGCCACTTCAGACAAACACACTTCTGTTAATTCCACTGTTACATATACACACCTCACTGCCCATGTGTCTGACAATGATCATACTGTGTGCCAGTGATGCTTGTTTGTGTCCTGCAATGATGCTCCAGTTCTTTCCAGGAGACGCACCATTACCGGACAAGTGGGGGAATGTAGTAACTGCACCCACACCGTCATTGTCATCACACATCTGGAAGGGCCTTACATCCTGTGTGTGAGCCTCTGCCCTGATAACGGATCAGGAAAGTGGATGGAAAGTGGTTGGATCGTAAAGGAGGCCACTGACCTCTTGGTAAATCACTCCATTTTCACTCTCCAGAGCTGGTATCAAGGACCAGACCTGGTAAATAACCATAAAACACCAACACTCAGCCCTGTCTTTGGTAATCCCCAAAGAGACAGAGAGTCTGAGATGACACCCATTGGAATGTTGCCAAAATCAAGAGAAATCTTTGATACAGACTCATGAAACCTTGGGTATCACATTGTGGTGGACTCTAATGTATATGACAAATTTTATGTGTAACTGTGATGTTTTATATAATAGTTATTTACGTTATTCAATTTTGTTATCTTTACATAGGGCTTCGATAGCCATGTTTGATATTAAAGTGTTCAGGAATTTGTGCTGAGTTTAATAATGTTAATGTTACAACGGTCAATTATATTGGATAGATCTGGGAACCAAAAGTAGGGTTTCATGCATATGTAATGAGCCGTAAAACTAGACATGCCAGCCCACGCACACACCCCTCAACTGATCACAACAAAACCAAACACACACATTTCATGCACTTTACGTGGTCGCGACACGTGTGCTAACGGAGTCTGACAACAACTTTGTTCCAAAGTTTGTCTCCAAAGACGGACTCAACTGCATCATCATCATCAAGCCAAGTAGAAGCCTGTTTCATCCGAAACAGTGAAGATTGCCTTGCTGCCTGCCTGTCTGCCTGACAAATACACACACACCAGCACGTGTGTCTGTGCCTTCTACAACCTCACTATCAGCTATCCTGCTGAGTTTAACTCTGAAGAATCATCAGAACCTCCAGAGTGGGTCGGCGTTAGCCTTGAGAGACCCACAGCCCTGTCCAGCAGCCTGCGTGCTCCAGCCTGCGTGCTTCACCCTGTTGCGGCCTGCTGAGATCAACTGAACAGACGTCGGATCTTCATCCTCCAGCACCTCGTCGAGCCGAGACTCCTCACAGCCTCCCGGCCTCAGCGTGCTTCATCTCCCTCCGGACCTCCGCTGGTGTCGTATGTACTGATCATTGTCCGCTGGGCATCATATCATACATCACACATAGCTATTCCATTACATTCACACTTCACACACATATCACACATCTTATTACGGCTCCCTATAGTTATAGTGACCATTCAGTTATTCAAAGATTCATTTGAGTTATCCAGATAGTTATACTGTCGCCCTTTATTCCTATCTTGCCGACTCATGTCTTCCACTGCTCATCTTCCATGATTGTGTCTGCTGAAATGTTGGTTTAATTATCAGTGTTTTATATTTACATGATCATCTATTCCTATTGCCATTGATTCATCACAATTCATAGGTATACCTCTTGTATATACTGTACTATATTCACTTGTATTTACCTGATTATTGAGTGTGCTTAGTTTAGTAATAAATATATTATTCTGCATAAAGTCACCTCCTGTGTTCAGTGTGTGGGTTTAAATTCAAACATGCCGAGAGTTCACTCCTTCAGATGAGACCTGTTAATGCTGTCTGTTATCTGGTGCCCCGTTCTTAATTCTCATTGAAGCTAACTCTAAATTATATTGATATCAGACACCATTAATACCTATCACCACTACAATGTAAAATGTATAAAAAAATTAAATTACAAAAAAGATTAGCTTCACGTTGACAACTTTAAAATGCTGCTTACATGTACATGTATGTCAATAAATCAGTATTAATATTCCAATAATTTATGAAAAATATAACTCTCTAAATGGGGACAGTTTGCATAATAAGTACGTTTACTTTGATACTCTAAGTACATTTTGCTGTCAATACTTATGTACTTTTACTTAAGTAAGATTTTGAATGCAGGACTTTTACTTGTAATGGAGTATCTTTACATTGTTGTATTGCTACTTTTACTTAAGTAAAACATCTCAGTACTTCTTCCACCACTGTGCGCTGGAAATATATTGACGTGGTGTCACGTCATCTACATTTGGCCAGTTATCCACAAGAAAAAGGAAAATACACCACCAAACAACAAAATGTTCCCAGAAATGCAAGGCTCATTGCCAATAGCTATTTTTAACAGTGTTAAGCTGTTTCAGTGGATTTTTCCTTTAAACATTTTGGGACAAGTTCACAGTGTTGGACAGAGAGAAAAAAAATGATTGCTTGACCAAGGAAATTTAACAGCACTCCAACCCAACAAGGGAGTTCAGCCCTACTGTTGTTTGGCTCCACTAGTAGTTACCAGATCATTTGTTCTGACTTCTGATGACTAAACAGTGATGGAGGCATATCAGTGTAGGACAGTGATTCTCAACCTTTTTCATATCAAGGACCCCCTAATTTACACATCAGAGCCACAGACCCCTAATTTGATGAGATTTTGTCTCTCGGACAAAATCTGAGAATATTTTTATTGTTAGATATGATTTTGTCCAGAATTCCAAGACTATTTGTATTGTAGGTAGAGAGATAACAGTGAAACTATGATCAAAATAGTCATTCTTCTACCTCTCTAATTGTGTTAACTTTGTGTTAAATTAAATAATGCTGAAGTTTAACAATTCATCAATTTGCTGGGGACCCCCTGGAACCCCCTCAAGGACCCCTGGTGGTCCCTGGACCCCTCGTTGAGAACCACTGGTGTAGCAGATATCCACTGTTCATACAAAGCACCTGGTGTAAAAAGCGCTCAGTTAGGGTTTGCATACCTTGTAGACGTGAAGGAAGAGTATGGAGAGGTAGAGGAGGATGACGATGAGGAAGGGCACGATGAAGACGATGGCCAGAGGGGTGAAGACCCACACCAGGTATTCCAGAACACTGAAGTAGTCCTCCACCTGACCCAGGCCTGCCCACTCCTCCCATGCATGGAACACACACACCTGTGGACCAAGTCAGCTGTTTAACCAGCCAGTCAGCTCTACCAGGAACACACACTCACCTCTCAACCACTTCCTTCATTCAACTATTGAATTGATGCTCTTCGTATGCTGAGTGCACCTCAATCATGCACATTTGAAACACATAATCCTTGGACTCAATCAATCAATGAATCAGTCACTTCCTTAAAGAGTAACTAAACCCCACCCATATCTGTGGTGAAGCCTGACATCTACTGGTGAAAAGTCGGGTACTGAACTGGCCATCTGCTATTGGCTGGTCTTTGGTGCCAGGTGATGTCACCACCTGCAGGCATGCGAACTGGTTAGAGGTGAAAAAGGTGAGAAGGATGCGTGAGCATAGAAAAACACCGACCCGCTAGTGGGGTCCAGGAGAACCCTCCCCTGGAGATTTTTTTTTTTGAAAAATAAGCTACTAAATGCTCGTTTCTGATGACTTTTAGGATTACTCTGGTGCTGGTCACAAGATAACAGAATTACAAGATTGAGCCAAATAAACTACAAAGTATTAATTTATTAAGTGCAAATTAGGGCCGAGATATGGACCAAAAATCATATCTCGGTATTTTTAGGCTGAATGGCGATACACGATATATATCTCTGTATTTTGTACAAAGTGGGCTAAATGTTCAGTTGTAAGTAGGGCTGGGCGATATGGACAAAATCAAATATCGCGATATTTTTGACCAAACACCTCGATATTGATATTGTGACAATATTGTAGGGATGACTATTGGTGCTTTCACAAAATATTTACACAATGAGATTTTTGATAAATAATCATCAGTAATGTGGATATAACAGCTAGAACTGGTCTGGTAAGTTCAGAAAATGACATCACTTTACTGTAATGCAGCCTTTAAAACCAGGAAAAGACACTTATGCCATATCACAATATTACAATATCCAAAATCTAAGACGATATCTAGTCTCATATCACAATATCGATATAATATCGATATATTGCCCAGCCCTAGTGCAAATTTACTTTTACATATGATATGCTCACATTAACAAAGAAAATGAACAAAGGGCAGCCCCACCAGGTACACAACTAATTACAATTATACCAGTGTTGCCAACTTGTTTCCAAGGAAAGTAGCTATTAGCTGCTCAAAAAGTCGCTAGAAGTCGGCAGATGACGTCATATGCTAATTTGCATATCAATATATAACCTACAGTCCCCGCTCGCAGCGGAGGGAGGGGGGCTACGCTGTGTGTGGGAAGCGCTGTGATCATCAGACCTCTCTGGATGACAAGCAAGTAGAGCAAACCGGCATCAGCCTTACCTAGCCTTACCCTAACCCCCCCCCCCCCCCCCAAAACGAATCACGTAAGTGGCCTATTTTGGATTCAAAACGGCGAATGGTGAAAGGTGACAAGTTTGCATGCCTGCACCTGTTGTACTCTATAGAAGGTAACATTGCGGGGCATCAAAGACCAGCCAATAGCAGATGGCCAGTGCAGTACCCTACTTTTCACCAGTAGATGTCAGGCTTCACCACAGACTTGGGTTTGGGGTTCAGTTACTCTAATTAATTAAACAAAAGCAATGGATGAATATGGCCAGCCACACACTTACACACTCTAGGGACGCACTAATATCACTTTTTCACTGTCAACACGAGGTTCCTACCAGGAAAGAGACGGAATCTTCAGCTGCCGACAGACAGGATTGGTTCCCGCTGTCTGACATGCTGCTATTCCAGCCAGTCAGAAAACCAGTCGGTCAACCAGCCAGCTGGCCACAACAATCAGTCAGCCAGCCAGCCTCAGGTGGAAGGATCACCTAAAAGAGTAGAGAGAGAAACCATCACAAACTCACTTCCATACTTTAATATACAAACAAGCAATGGTAAGACCTATCAAGAAATAATGTTGGCTGTTTGCGATGGCTGTTGTTGAGAGCTGAGGACAAAATACACTCCTATAAAGGCATACACACTAAAAAGTCAAAGTGTTCTACCAAAGTAAATAATGCTGAAATAAGGCCATAATACAGAGGCAGCTTACTGAGGCAACGGGATGGGCAAATGGGATCAATTCAGGGCGAATAACAGTGGGCAAAAAGCAACACAAGTATAATACGGGACTACTGTTAGCCATAGCTGATAGGAAAACTGCCCATTCCCTAAAACAGTGGTTCTCAAAGTGGGGTCCGGGGAGCCCCAGGGGTCCTTGAGGGGGTTCCAGGTGGTCCCCAGCAAAAAGGGGAATCATTTATTTTCACTATAATTCTATCCATAAGTAACACAATGACAGAATGTATGACTATTTTGGTCATGGGTTTCATACAGTTTCTGTAATAAAACATCTAAAAGCAAAAACCCTATCAGATGGGGGACCCTGGAACTAAATCTTATCAAATGGGGGTCCGTAGTCTAATTTGTGTCAGTTTAGGGGTCCTTGACATGAAAAAAGTTTGAGAACCACTGCCCTAAAAAATATAATATGTTCTGTATAATGTACAGTATATGGAATATCAACAGGACTTTGGCTTCATCTAAAGCTACCAAAAAGGTTCTAGTTTTGATAGTCAATCCAACCATATGGTGCCACATCAAGAGTTAACATTTTTTTGCACTTCCGTCTCAACTGGCTAAGAGTTGAAGACAGGCTGATCGCTGCGCTTCCACTCTCAACATGGAAAGTTTTGCAATCAAAAACTCCATCATATCAGTATAGTCAATTAAGACACAATTTAGAGTCATATACATATGCCACCAGACAGGCAACAGAAGGCCGGTTTTCACTTCCCAAGGCAAACACTGATTTCCTTAAACGCACAGTAGTATATAGAGCAATGAAAACATGGAATTCTTCACCTCTGTCACTGACTAAATTAACACAGAATTCAATGTTTAAAAAGCAAATAAGGAAACACCTAGGAACATCATATTTGTAGGATGCTATGCATATGCAGATTTGTAGTTTTTTGCTGTTAACTGTTGAGAGAGTCATCAGTGTAAGTTTTACTCATACATATTAATGTTATTTTCTTTTTTAAATATACAGTACTGTGCACATGAAAAAAGTCTGTAAAGCGAAGACACTTTCAAAAATAATGAAATGAAAAGTTTCTGAATATTAAAAAATAAATACTATAAAGAGCAGTCTACTGACACACTATTGCAGAAGACAAATAAACAAACATCTAAGACAATATTTCTATAAAAAAAACCTAGGGTGCCTAAGAGTTTTGCACAGTACTGTATGTCTTATGTTTATGTTTGCCATTTGTGTTGACTGTAATGTTTAATGTATGTTTTTAAATGTGGACCCCAGGAAGACTAGCTGTGCTTTAGGGCAAAGCTAACAAATAAACAAACATAATACAATCAATTTGATATGTGATAGCATTGGATAGACAGTTGGAAACTAAAAGACTTGCATATGAGCACTGTCTGGTACTACACTGCATCAAATGACTGCTACTGTATGATTAGAGAGGACTTATACACTGTTTGGATTATCAGTGTTAGGCGATTTAAGAGACTAGGGTAGAAATGCGTTACAAATGTTCTATCACCTCTACAACACACACAACGGCCTCAGACATAAGATTACTAGCTATATAGTAAGTAGTATCGAAATGCTATTGATGTAACGCTATGTCAGTCCAAGATGCAACATAATGAACATGTATGAACGACAAGTTTATTCTGAATGGCGCAGAACTTGTCTTCAAGTAGGCTATAACGTCGTCTAAAATAATGATAAAAGATAATGAGTTAAAGTACAGACCATGAGGAGGAAAAGGATCAGAATTGGACCTCCTGTCATCTGACAGCAAGCTAACAACACTCGTTAACAAGCTAATGTCATCCAAAATAAAAAACAAAATATGAAAACATTACCTTATTCTGTTATTCTGCACATAGATACGAATTAACGACACCTGTTGCTGTGTTTCACATTACACATCCCCATCATACACAAGAAAAAACACCTTTTGGTGATGACTCTACTTGGTCAGCTAGCAGCTAGCAGCTAGCAGCTTCGCTGTTTCCCCCCGGAAACTTTTGGATGTAACACAACCCGGAACCACCCTGAAGCATCATGTCAACTAGAGATGAGCTAACTTGTGTTTGAGTGTGTGTGTGTGTGAGAGAGAGAGAGACGTGTGGATGTGAGTGAGTGTGTGTGGTTGTCCAGTAACGTTATATTTTCCCGCTGACGTGGATAGGAATTAAAACAGATAATTTGTTGTTTTTATTTGGCTGCTAGAATCTGTACGGCCGGGCTGCTGTCTGCCTCATAAGTGATTATTAACGGATTGATATCATCATGATGATCGATAAGACCAGGGTGAGGGTGGTGGCAGATATTTTCTTTAGCCAGAGTCACTCATCTGGTGAGGAACCCGTCCACTGCCTCTGCTCCAGAGCCTTTGTGCAGTAAGTATGCCTCTCTCTCAGTTTTCTATTCAGTTTGCTTTATTGGCATGAATGGTTTGATTAACAGCATTGTCAAAGCATTTAACCCAGAGCTGTGACCAAGTCAACTGTGCTTGAGTCCCAAGTCAGTCTCAAGTCTTGAGGCACTAGTCTCAAGCAGGGGCGGACTTAGGGATTTGGGGGCCCTAGGCAAAGGCAAGCATGGGGCCCCCTGAATCCCAACCCTCTCCCTTTTTAATCCATCCTTTCTACATATTACCATCAAGTTGGGGCTGAGAAAACTATGCATGCAAGGGCACTTTTTGTTGTTTTTCTGCCCCATTTGTGTAGCTTGCTTTTTTTTGTTTTGGGTGTTACTTCTCTCTCAGCTACTGTTGCAGTGGCAAGAAAAATTTAGTACCGAAATGGTAACAAAATAGTAGACAAGTAGCAAAATTGCACTAGAAGTGGAATAACCCACTATAGCCTGACTGATTAGGGTGGGTGACCATGACTGAAGATTGAAATAATTTATTGTAACAAAAAGTACATTTATTTTATATTGATTAAAAACAAGTTTACATTAGTTCTATTCTCGTCTTTTTTGGGGGCCCTCTGGCTAACGGGGCCCAAGGCAGTCGCCTACCTTTGCCTAATGGTAAGACCACCCCTGGTCTCAAGTCAAGTCCCAAGTCTAAATATAGATTATTAAGTCCAGTCACAACAAATCAAGAGTCCAGTATCAATTTAATATCTTAAAGAAAACTAAATATCTTAGTTTAATGCATAATCAAAAAGCTAAATAACTAGTTCATAACAACAAAAAAACTGTTGCATGATGACTGTGTGTGTGTGTGTGTGTGTGTGTGTTGATGAAGGATCTTGGTTGCTTTGTATCAATATTTCTCTGTGTATGTATGGGGTAACTCTTTCTTCAGGGACAGAATTAATGAATCTAAGTAAACAAAAGTAAAGGCTAGATGTAGAAAGAACAAGTCAATAGTATTAGTAATTATTTCCAATTGATTCATATTCAACATGTTTGCATTGACTTGACTGTAAATGTTGTAAAACAAGAAAATACAACACTGCGGGTTTGAGCATGGGTGGATGAAGCTGTAGTTATTCTTGCTCTTCATCAGCTTCTTCCTCTTATTTGTCCTCTCTCTCTCTCTCTCTGTCTCTCCAGGGATCGTGAGTTGTATCGGTCTGATAACAGATTCCTCTCCTCTGACCTGGCAGACACTGCAGTCCAAGGTGTGTTAGATCAACACAAACAACACAACACTCATATTTCAAAAGAATTAAAGGTCCTATATCGTGTAAAGCAGGACTCACCTTGCCTCTGTTGCCCAAAGTGTTTTTTTCTTTTTTATAATATTTTTATTGGGATTTTCCATAATACAGTGCAGAAAACAGAGACACATATCAGAAAACAAGAGCAAAGTAGAAACGAAGGACAAAAAAAACAAAAACAGGACATATTTAAAGAAAAGAATGAATTACACTGCTGCATCACTAGCACAACACATCTTAGCACAAAGTACTCAATGAAAGAGGTGGACGGCACACTATGAATTTTGTTGCTGGTCAGGTTCAGTGTCACATTGAGGTGATCCAGAAATGTCTGCCATATATCAGAAAATTTATTAAGACTGTCCATCATGCCATATCGAACTTTCTCCATATGTAATATACCAGTGAGCTCAGTTAACCAGGTCTTAAACTGAGGCACAGTATCTGACTTCCAGAGCCTTAAAATTGCTTTCTTTGCGATTACATACATATATAATAGTGCTTTGCATGGAAACACTGTGGTTTAGTAAGGAGAGAGAAAACCCAAATAGTGCAATCTCTGGATCAGGTTCAAACACACAGCCGTACATGTCAGAGAACCACTTGAATATGTCACACCAAAAATGATACAGTTTTGGGCATGTCCAGAAAAGATGGGTCAGAGAGCCTTCTGCAGATTTACATTGATCACATAGAGAGGAAATGGTAGGAAAGATTCTGTGCAAATTAGTTTTTGAATAATGAAGCCTGTGCATCACCTTAAATTGGATTTACTGATGTCTGGCATTAATAGAACAAGATTGGATCCTGCTAAGGCCCTCCTCCCAAACACAAAGTGTTTTTTTCAAAGCGGTTGAGCGGTTGTCATTGTTTATTAACCAGAGAGTTTTCCCTACCTGTAGCTGCCCGGCTGCGGTGTCTCGAAACGGTTAGCCAATCGAAACAGAGGGGCCGTTAATATTAATGAGCCTTAAAGACACGGCGACAGAAACAGTTCTCGTTAAGGCCCAGAGAGATGCTGGAAAATAAACGTGTAAAAATGGATTGAGAGTGTTTTTGGTACATGACACCACACACACAGCTTTGAATGGACCTCAAGGCATAAAATAAAACACTGGAAAGTGGAGAATATGGGACTTTTAAATGAGGAGGGCAAATAAGGAATTCCTGTTGTGCCCCAACTAGTATTTTCACTTCTATTCCAATACTGAGCTTAAAGGAAAATTCCATCCTCGGATACTCTCATACTGTAATATATCATCAATTTGTGATGTTCCATGCATTCCAGGAGTTATTTTGTGTGTTATATTTTCCTTGTATCCACTTGCCCTCAACCTGCCTCGTCCGTTTGTGCTTCATTTAGTGATTTCCTACATTTCTCTGTAGAACCCCCCCTAGAACATTTTTGCCTCAAAGATCCATAATGTCAACGCCATTTTGGATTTGTTGAAAAACCTTTTAAAAGTCCCTCTTCTCATAAACTGCAGGTCAGAATGACATGACATTTGGCAGGCACATTCATTTGGTCTGCCTTTACTAAATAAACACGTATCGTTTTGCAGCCTACTCACAGTTTGATGACTCTTGTGACGTGAAGTGATGCTGCTGCTGTTACATTCATTCAAATAACAAAAATAGGCCTTTACAATTTCCACAAACAGGTAGGGCTGGGCGATAATTCAATATTATTGTTTATCGTCTTTCAGTGGAATCATATCGTGATGATATGAAGACATTTTAATATCGTGACACACATTTCTGCCGTCTAAATTGATGATGACAAGTAAATTTTACTTAAAAACTCTCATAAAATGAGGTATGGTAGGAATATTATTTGAATATTTCTGTTTTGTTTGACATCACACCTAACATTACCATTCGGTTCAATGAGATGAACATTCATTTGATTATTTAACATGATTTTGCATACATGAACCATATCATGATATATATTGATATCGAGAATATCCTTATGATTATCATGATATTGATTTCAACCGTATCGCCCAGCCCTACAAACAGGCCTACAAAGAATAAAAGTATATCTAAAAACACAATATAAAAACAGTAGAGATAATAATGAAAAGGATAAAAAAAAAAAACAATAATAAAGGTATGTTACTCTAAGTTGCCTGTTAATTTATTAACATCGGCGTTTTACTAATGCAGTAAAGCTGAGTTTCACATTGTGTGCCCCTCTATTCACAGAGGAGGACCATGAAGAAGAGGAAGAGGAGGTAGAGGAGGAGGTGTTAGATGAAGAGGCTCAGCTGATGGCCAGCATGGGTCTGCCACTGGCCTTCATCAGCTCTTCTGCCCAGAGGAGAACGGTGAGTGACAACTACTGTAGTAGCACTACTGCTGGACCGTTGCCATGGCTACCACTGTAGTCCTACAGCAAGATGGGGCAGTGATACTATGGCTGCTAGGCTTGGGCGTTATCCAAAATTTCAAACCCACTTGAATTCAAAAGACACATTTTTCACTTATGATTACTTACTGTTATTTTACTGTCCTACCTGTAGTAGATTATAGGTTTATAGGTTTAGAAGCTTGTACAATAAGTGATCTAAGCAAGGGGTGGGAAACTTCTTTTTTTTTTACATCATTATTCTCATTTTCATTGAAAAACGTATTAAAATGATTATGGTGTGATTTTTGCGGGGATCTGTACCAAACAAAGATGTTTTCTTAAGTCTGTAGAATATGATGTGTAGGCCAGGACATCTTTGCAGCATGACAATATTTCATTTAAAATGGTATTTTGACACACATTTCGCCTTTAACAAATATTGCACCTCCTGCGATTTGAAAATTGCAGTAGGCCATATTGCAATTTCGATAAAATTTCAATCAGCCCTAATAGATAGATAGTAGATAGATGGATAGATGGATAGATTGATCAACTTTATTAATCCAAGGGGGAAATTGGGTTGGTCACATGCGCGTAAAAGACAGATTCCACAGCAAACATAAAACAGATCACACAGTCCATAAAAACACATAGAAAAAACAATACATTCCAAGAGGACAACACAACCAATCAGGATATCAATTATTTACTTATTTAGTTTACTTTTCCCTTTTTTGTTAGCAACTGCTAAAATACTTGTTCTTAGTAAATATGTTGAGTAGAAATGTTCTTGCCTGCATATTTGCATTTTTTTTTTATCAATTATTTATTGTGTATATAAGGACCCTTCCTTATATACACAATAAATAATTGATCACAAAAGCAGCAAAAGGAGCACCATCACAGTCACAAAAGTGACACAAGGCAAACAAAGCAAAGTATACTACAACAGACCCCCCCCCCCATTTCCCCTGTTTCCCTCCCACCAACCCACTCCACCCCCACCCTCTAGCCCCTAACATGATGGACCAAGGCAGTGTACGTAGATAAAAACAGACACAAAAACGGCAAACAAACATTAACAGAACTACCAGTACAACCCACCCATTCCTCCCCACCCCACCCCCCTGCTACCCAGGAATCCCATGATCATTATAGACATAAACCAGCAGCATTCAGACACAAAGGAATTAGATCATTATGCTAATTTCTTCCATCATCCATGGTAATATCCACAGAAATAGTCAAGACATAAAATATATGTATATATGAAGTAACCAAAGAATGTACCTATAGTATATACAGTATATATAATATTCTAAACAAGTAAGCAAGCAAGCAAATACATGAAAGCACAGCTGAAAAAGATAGTTAACCACAAATTTTTATAATAAAACAAAATTTTTTTCTAGTAGCTTTGACCAGCAAATATTATTTTGTGTTTTGACGTATTTGCATTTGATATTTATATTTTGTATTTGATATTTGCCCCCTTGCCATCAGTTTTACTTGAACCGCAGTGGACAGTGACCAATCCTCTCTCGCTGCAAAATGTACTATTTGCTTGCTTTTTGTCATCTGACAGGGGCGGAGGTCCAATAAGAATCCTGCCAGTTACTGGGCAGCACCACCTGAGGATGAAGAGGAAGATCCAAGGGTTGAGAACCAAGGTAATACATGAAAAAGTTATTGTCAGGAGTTGCCACATAACCACAATTCTTTGCATCCCATGTGTCAAGTAGTCAAGTAGACTGACACAGAAAATCACTCAAAGATGTTTCCATACCACAGAAACCTGTTTAGTATAGTAGTAATGAGCTTACCCGGGTTATTCTAACCCAGTTATGATGTTTTACATGTGTCAGCCTATAACCAGCTTACTGGTTCTAATTCTCTGCGCATGTAAACCCAGCCAGTGTCGTGATGCTGTTTGACCCCTCCCTGTGATTGTCTTCCTAGTTGAGAAGGAGGAAGTGTCTGATCCACTGGAAGACGGAACAGGAGGGAAGGAGGAGACACAGAGCATCCGGGACGTCGGCTGGGAAGCCTACTGGGGTAAGGAGTTGGAAGTGGAGATTATAATGAAGTGCATTTTACTTTTACTCCCAGCACTATGAATCACTCATTCCATTTGAAGAAATAGTTGGTGCAGTTGCCAGAAGGGTCTTTTCGCAGGAATATGGGCCAGAAGACTCTAAGACCACATGACAATCCTGTGAAGTCCTGATGATAGGAATAAACTAGGTTTTGTCCTTGTTTTGGCTTTGTTCCTAAAGGAATAGTTCACCCAAAAATGAAAATTCTGTCATCATCTACTCACCCTCATGCCAGTTGAAACACAGGTGAAGTTTGTCCATATAACACACAGGGAGGTTGCCAGCACAACTCCATAGCAGCCTTCTCCAAAACAACTGAAGTCAGTGGGGACCAGTTCTTCAGAGTTCCAAAAAGACCTACAGTATATTTACACCATCATTTAGTGCAAATCTTAACTACAGCTGATTGATTTGCAACAAATAATGGTGTATAGGTCTTTCTATTCACAGTGTGATTGTTTGGCTGTTTTTCTTTTGGAACTCTAAAGAACAGGTCCCCATTGACTTCAGTTGTTTTGGAGAAGGCTGCTACGGAGTTGTGCTGGCAACCTCCCTGTGTGTTATATGGACTAACAAATTTCACCTGTATTTCATTTGGCATGAGGGTGAGTAGATGATGACAGAATTTTCATTTTTGCGTGAACTATTCCTTTAACAAGCCGTGTTTTCAACCATGGTCATCAGAGGCAGCAAGGCAGCAGAACAACACTTAGGGCTTCTTATTCACATGGATGAACTGAGAATGCTAATACTGAAGAAATGCTGTTAAAAAGGAACCACGGGTTTGTTTGAGATGCCATTGGCTATATAGTTCTAGCTGCCTAGTGTTTTTTGTTTTCAATTTGCAAAAGCTGATTACTCATTTGTCACAACATTTGTTTGAGTACTTGCGGCAAAAATACTCAGTACTTGCCGAACCAGAATAAACACTGTTAGATGACTTTAATATGCAGAGAAAACCCTCTAACTATTATTTATTTCATCCATTCCTAAAGCTCAACAGGGCAAAGATCTGCTATGGCAAAGCTGGCTGGAGAAACATCCAGAGAACCAGCTGTCGTCCGCTGAGTACCCAGAAATGGTGATGCCTCCGTGGGATAACCCAGATACAAGGGCTGCCTGGGACCAACACGCGACAGAGACCTACTACTTCTATTGGGAACAGTACTCATACTGGGCAGCCCAGGGCTGGACCACTGACCACTCCATCTCTACTGGGAATACCGATGGAGAAGCACCAACGGGAGAGATGGACCAAGAGAGAGAGACAAACACACACGATTGGTGGGATGGAGAGACCAGAGTTGAGAAAAGCCGACAGAGGGAGGAGGAAGGAGCGAAGGCTTCTCGTGTTGATGTCGGGGTTTCTGATGATCTGATTGGACAGAACTGCGAGTCGGAGGTGGGCGCGAGCAATGTGGTTGATCTGATTGGTCAGATGAGCATTCACTCAAAGGCGGTTGGCCAATGTGATGTCAGAGAGCAGCACGAGGGTGATGTCTGCGGGTCGGATGAACCCTGTGATGGGGGTAATGATCGCAAGAGAGCCGCTTCCTCCTCAACACACAGCACTGCAGAGAACAGAGGTAATAAAAGAGTGACTCAAGGTGTGATGATGGGTGTTGATAGAGGTCCAAACAAGCTTATACATGCTAGGCTTGGGCAATATCCAAAATTTTATGTTGCGATACTGTCCCGCCAAAATATTGCGATATATGATATTATCGCAGGGTTTTTTTTTGGTTTGTTTTTTTCAGGGTTTTTTGGTGGGTGGTATTTTATTTTATTTCTTCCAAATTACATAAAATTTCTAGGCTATAATAGTAATTATTATATATTATATTATATTATATTATATTATATTATATTATATTATATTATATTATATTATATTATATTATATTAATAATCGCCATTTGGTATATTTTGCTCGTTCCTGCTATTTCCAGAAAAATGGCTGATTGTGGAAAAGGGAACCCACTTGAATTGAAAAGACACATTTTTCACTTCAAGTATGATTATTTTATTTTTATTTTATTTTATTATAGGTTTAGAAGTTCGCAGGAAATATCGCGATATTCCCAAACGTATCACGATATTCCAAGCCTAATACAGCACATGCACAACCATCCATCCTTTTTAAGTTTAAGTAGACAGGTCAGATACAAATCCCAGTCTCATTGCACTGGGAACAAATGAGCATTGAACCTCTCTATTTTGGGAGGTACTATAAACCTTACTACTACTACTATTACTGCAACAGTTTCTGTGTTGAATTAGTACATTGAGAAATGGGTGATCTGTGTCGTCCAGGATACTGATCTGACATTTCGACATGGCTCTCCTATTGAACAGTGCATTTAGTGATTCAGGATTACATCCAGTAGTTGAACTGACTGATCTTTCCCAGTCTGTTGTCATCCTCTTTTGATTGGTTTCCTTTCCAGCAGATGAGGGCATGACTGAGAAGACTAAAAAGAACATTATGATTAAAAAAAAAAAATCAAAAGCATCTTGTCACAGACATGAAAAAACAAACATATTTTCTTAAAGACACAGAGCCTAGATTGTGCTTTCTTATAAATCTGTAATGAAGCCTCCCTCCAGTTCAGCTTATCGTCCAATCTATATAATAGTGCAGTTTCACACGGAATTGCCCAAAAAATTATTTCTCAAACATTGACTCCTATTGATAGAACAGTGCAAATTTCAATTACTGAATAAAAACACTAGCTATTTTTTTATAAACTGTTGCATAACCTAGAAATATTAATACTGATTGATTCCATATGTTGTATAAAAACTTTTTTTTCTTAATTGCTCGAAAATGTAAATGTAAAGTATCTTGCTAAACAAAGACATTTATTACTTACTTACATGCTTATTTTGTGTTTCAAAATAAGTTCAAATAATGACTGTGCAACTATAAAAAACGTGATTTGATCGAGGGTCACAAAATGCTAATAGTACAGAAATTAGCATTAGCCTTGGTTAGCCAGTTAGCATTTTGTGAGCCTCGATCACAGTTATTTACACAGTCGTCTGACAACAGAAACAGAAAGATATGTAAATGAAAATACCTGTATTGTAACACATTTAGTGATCACAGACAGAGTTATGGGTGACAGAAAGTTGGCGTTTTAACATTGCTGGCAATGGTGAGAACCGATCTATACCTTGCGGAAGTACAGCAGCCATGTTTGTGAAAAAGGCCTATAAGTCTCTCTGTTTTCAAATTTTGAACCACACCAGCTCTAGCCACTCACAACTACAACTCACCTACCGTATTTCCTCTAATATTGGCCCGGGCCTTTATTTACCTCAACTGCATAGGGTACCGGGCCTTTATTGGAAGTAGGCTTATATTAGAGACAGGCCTTTATTTCTAATTCCCTCTGTTTGATAAGTATATTTGCTCATATTTTAGTACAACGCCTCCTTGTTTTCTGACCTGTTTCTGTTGGGGTTCGTTAGGTAGCCGTTTTTTTGTTACTGCAATGCATTACCGATAATTACGATAATGCTCCAGAGACTTCCGCCGGCTGAGCCATCTTGTGGCATACTGCCATCTTGTGGCACTTGTACATTACTACAACCTACAGTTACATTATATAACAGGCACCAGGAGTTTACCGGTATCCACCGTTGTTTTTTCCTTCGTTTTTTTCCCCGGCCTGTATTTGGGGCCGGCCTTTATTTGTTCGTGTCGACCACGGCCCCGGCCATTATCAGAGACCCGGCTTTTAATTGACTACAGGCCACTATTAGAGGAAATACGGTACATATACTAATGTTAAGCTACAGTTCCCACACATTTTCAAACTGTCTCAATGGCCCATGAACAACTAGAAGGCACTTGCAAACCTCTGCCCATGAACAGTTCTCCAACATGCTGTTATTCCCAAAGACATCTTTATCACTTCAACTTTAAGTTAAATTGATTTCCTGACCCTGCAAACATACCCTTAAGATTTGGAATCAAGTCACTATGTCATTTTTATTTTCCCAGTCATAATGTTCATAATAAGAGTAAGCATAAAATGATTAACACACGCAGATTTCTGCTCAATCTTTATCTTTATTTGGGCATGTAAACACATTTTGATCTGATTTCCTCTTGGGGGTTTTTAAACTGTGCATGTCATAAAGGTCACCAGACCACCACTGATCTGGATGTTGTATTTATGTGTTGCATGATGGCATCTGCTTTCAGACAGGATTGCAAATAAGAATGCTCCTGTTAAGGTGTTATGCAGTGAAGTGAGAAAAGTGACGAAATACGAAGACAGGAAAAAAACGTTTCCCAAGAAAGCCACTTCTTACACTGGTTTCTTAAAGGAATAGTTCACCCAAAAATTAAAATTCTGTCATCATCTACTCACCCTCATGCCAAATGAAACACAGGTGAAATTTGTTAGTCCATATAACACACAGGGAGGTTACCAGCACAACTTGGTAGCAGCCTTCTCCAAAACAACTGAAGTCAATGGGGACCTGTTCTTTAGAGTTCCAAAACAAAAACAGCCAAACAATCACACTGTGAATAGAAAGACCTATACACCATTATTTGTTGCAAATCAATCAGCTGTAGTTAAGATTTGCAGTAAATGATGGTGTAAATATACTGTAGGTCTTTTTGGAACTCTGAAGAACTGGTCCCCACTGACTTCAGTTGTTTTGGAGAAGGCTGCTATGGAGTTGTGCTGGCAACCTCCCTGTGTGTTATATGGACAAACTTCACCTGTGTTTCAACTGGCATGAGGGTGAGGAGATGATGACAGAATTTTCATTTTTGGGTGAACTATTCCTTTAAGACCTTTAGACCAATTATTAAATGAATTTATGTAAACCAGGTTCTTCGAGAACTGGCGTTACGTTGAACCATCTAAATGTTTTAAATGCTAAAATAATTTTGCTGCTTACTCCCAGTAATTGGGGTATTGGTGTGCATGTAAACTGAATGCAGTTTACTTTTTGAATTGACTGAAATTAGAGACTGCTCCTGTCACTTCAATTTATATCCTGTTGGCAAGGTCCTATTTTCGGCAGTATTGTCCTTCCATTGCTGGCAAATGCCATAGATTTCCCCTCATGCAACCATAACTTTGGTTGGAATTACTTAAAAAATCCTTTTCAGGAGTCATAAAAATTTAATGCCGTGTCATTGCAATACCTTCCTCGCTTTCCAGTGCTGAACACACGCATTTGCATTACCAAGGAGGAAAATCAAACACTGTTAGAGACAACTCGCGCCCGGGCTGAAACGACATGAAACAGTTTGTATGTCACTCTGTCTTGTTAAACCCTGAGCTTGAGCTTGAAACTGCATGGGGGTGACTCACTCAGAATATTTCATAACTCCTAAATCAAAAGCGGTCTCACTTTTGTATGAGCGGAGCATGTGACACTAGTCCATTCATATTTAATGGCTGAGCCTCTTTCCAGAAGGAGAACTTAGGGAGCGAGATGGAAAGAGAGACACAGAGAGAGAGAGAGAGAGATAGAAAGAGAAAGCCTGGCGTGCCTTTACAGTAACCGGTGTTAGTATATGTACTTCATCATTGGAACCCCCCCCATCTAAAATATCAGTACTCGACTGTTCATTGAACTGTAATTACATTGCTGTTATATTTAGAGGAGAGACGTATCGGCCACACAAGTTCTTTTGCAACTACTAATACAATTATCTGTTCAAATTATAGTTGTGTGTACATACATTAGGCTCGGGTGATATCCAAAATTCAGTGTTGGGCAAGCTACTTGGAAAATGTAGTGAGCTAAGCTACCAGTTACTCTACATTAAATAAAGCTTCACTGGTAACACTTTACAATAAGGATCACTGAGTTAAGGGTTAGTTAATGCTTAATAAGCATTAACTAACCCTTAATTAACAGTTAACTAATGTGTCTGGTAATCATTTACTAATGGTGTTCATGTTAACTAAGGTATTCATTTATACATTATTTAATAGTCATCTTTATAAACTATTAAATAATGTATAAATTAATACCTTAGTTAACATGAACACCATTAGTAAATTACAAATTAGTTAACTGTTAATTAAGGGTTAGTTAATGCTTATTAAGCATTAACTAACCCTTAACTTAGTGACCCTTATTGTAAAGTGTTACCGCTTCACTACATTGAAGCTCTCCCCCAGAGAAATGTAGCTAGCTAAGCTACAAGCAACATGGCAAAATTAGTTTGCTACATCGATGCTACTTTTTTTTTTTTTTACATTGCCAACCAACTTGCCAAAATGCCATGCCAAATCAATGTTATCTCAGTGATCAAGAAAAACTGTCAGTCAAACAAATAGGCAGCAAAAAAATGTTCAGTTCAGTTGTTTATTATAAAAAAAAAAGCCTTTGCGAGCAACTGCTCTTACAATAATACCAATTTGGCAACAAAAACAAACAAACAAACAGAAAAACCTGCTCCACACAATAGCATAAAGTAAACTGTTGTATGTTCATCTATGTTCGTTCGTTTGTGTGTGCGTGTTTCCCCGGAAGTTAGGGGGTAAAGGGGATATGACATCATGACAGGAAGTTAGGGGGTAAAGGGGATATGACTCCATTGACAGGCGACCAAATGAAACGCACCTTTACCTTGAATAAAATTACAGATTTCTCTGGGTTTGAACATTGTTGGAAACATCTGGGATAATGTAAGTACACAGCTCAAAAAAAAAATATAACATAGGTCTAGTCGTTTTTAGATATTTTAATGCGGAAATGTTACATATTATGCCTTTAACTGAACTCAAACTACAATAGCAAAAGAATAAAGGACCTGGGGCGTGTTAACTGTGTTCCCCTGAGCGCACCACAGACGTTGCAGGCTTCAGCCCAAGGATTGGTCTGTGATGTCACCGTCATACAGACACAGTTCCTCCATGTATGGCACTGGCTTCACGTACCTATCCTTAGTTTTATTCCAGACCACAACAGAAAGCTCCACTGCGTTTGAGCTTTAGGAGAATGTAGCTTTTGTGGACGCTACCTGCACTACTTGATCAATAAAACAGCTTTGCTTCTGAAAACGCTATTTACTTCAAAAACAGCGACGTTACTGCCCAACACTGCCAAAATTGAATATTGCGATACTGTCCTGCCAAAATATCGTGATATACGATATATATATTTTCAGTTTTTTTTCCCAGGTTTTTTTTGGAGGGGTATTTTATTTTATTTTTTCCAAATGACATCAAATGAAATTCGATATCACGGGAAATATCGCAATATTCACAAAATATCGCAATATTCGATAATAGCGAATATCGGCCCAAGCCTAACATACATATGTGAAGTGGGTCTTGAGTTACCGCTATCTAGCCTAACAAAAGGATTTGGATGCACTACAAAGGAAAGTATGGAGTTGATGCTAGGGATTTGAATCTCTCCTTCGTATTCGATATCATGGGAAATATCGCGATATTCACGAAATATCGCAATATTCGATAATAGCGAATATTGTGCTTTATTATATTTATATTTATTATATATATATATATATATATATTTATTATATGCTAGGGATTTGAATCTCTCCTTCTTAGACAGATAAATTGATAATAATTGACATTTGTGACAATCGACATGCGACATTCAAAAGTGTGAAAATGTATTTCTATTGAACTAATGTTCCCTTTCCGTTCAGGTTTCTAGTTCTTTTCCATCTTTCTTTCTGCCTCCATGTCCCACTCAACGACTAACCCCCCTCCCTTTGTGAATGTGGATGAAGGAGGCATCTAGGATTAGACTGATTATCAAAACCTTAACCAGAGGCTCGGTGAAGACCCCACATGTCCTCTGTGTGCAGAAACAGAAACATATCGTGTTGGTCTTGCCTAAGGACGATATAATTGGCAGTAGAACCGTGTGTTTAAGTCTCTGGCAGCAACAATCCAGAGAAAACAAATTAATTCTTTACCTTTTTAGAGAGACAGCCCACAGCATTTTTTTAGGGTTCTAGGGATGATATTTGATATTATCGAATATCGTGTTATTTCGTGAATATCCCGATATTTCAGGCAAGACAGGTCAAGCACACCTCAACTACCTAAAATATACTGTTCTGAGGCCATACTTCCATGTACACTCAACTAGGAATTTACTAGACTCATGTACATTTGTTGTGTCAAAGCTAGTTTATTCGGTAACCCGTTAAATTACAGGGCATTAATTATGCGGTAATGACTGGAAATAAGGAAGTAATATCCAAATAAAATAGATGTAATAACAGGTGAATAGCATTAGAATGACTGGTAATTACTGAGTAATATACATGTTAAAAAAAGGTGCTTTTACTAATAATTGCATTAGATAAGTGGAACTACGACACACTTTCGGAAAGTTCTGCCTGAAAGGACATCAGCCAGAAGCCATCATAAATAACAGGACCATCCAGAAGCTATATAATATGCAATTTATAGTTGTAAAGCAGCAGTAGGATACATAGTGTGCGGAAGCTTTCTTCCTTTTTGAATTAGTTTATCCTTCACCTCAACCACCTCTCTACTCAACTAGTTATTACATCTATTTTACTTGGATATTACTTCGTTATTTTCAGTCATTACTGTTTAATTAATGGCCTGTAATTTAAAGGGTTACCAAAAATTCAAATCGCAGAATAATCTTACAGTATTCACCACATTCATTTGGGCTAAATTGCCTATTTGGTCTAAGTTGTGCTGTTGACTATATTGTGTCATTTCATGTGATGTAGATTCCCAGCAGGGCAGTGGCAGCCTGGACAGTCAGAATGGGTCTGGAGATAAGAGAATGTCTAACGACAAAGATGACAGTGATGATGATGATGATGATAGAGTCCCAGGAGGAGGACATGCTAAAGTGAAAAGGAGGTGAGCTTTGAATGGTTTGTAAGCTAAATGACTGCTAACTGTAATAACTTCTATAGTCCGTTTAAATCCCCAATTTAGTTTTCAGATCCCAGTGTAGCTAAAAATCGATCTGATTTGAATCCTTCTTTGCAATCAATATAAATGCAAATAAAGCATTTACAGCTTCAAAATCCATGTAAATCTCATGTTTAGCTGTCACATAATGCCTGTCCTTGGATCAATAGGTCTGTCGATCAATTTTAAAGTGAAAAAAATGTCCAATATTATGAGGTGAATTTTCTGTGAAATGTAACTCCGATAACCAGTTTCACCCAGACATATAAGTTGAATTTCCTTTCCTGTGATGTTGCCATGTGTCATAATCATATATTATGCATTTTTCTTTTGTGCTATTGGGCCAACGGTGATTATGTTTCTCCAGTCATGAGCTAGATGTGGAGGAGAATGCTTGTTTGACAACTGAGGAGGCTTGGGATAAACTGGGACTCAAACGCAACCCACACCCTGTGTAAGTTTCAACTATTTATTTTCCTCTTTCTATTCACGCACACTCAGCGGATTAGGCACATTATGAAGTCACTGAGGTCACTCATTTATCACAATATTATCAAACAGATACCTGTTTTCATGCTTTATATAACAAGCCATAACCATATAACTCATTTTCTGTAGGATCTTTTTGAAAATTAGTCCTGCTGTGAAACCTGAAAAGTCTCCTGCGCGTCATGCTGATTTCACAGAAATACACTGTGAAAAATACACTATAGATGATCATATTTGCATAATGTCACCACAGAAGCACAGATATAATTGATGATCAATCTACTAATGTCTTTACTGTTGTTGTTGTTGTTGTTAATATATGTGCACTGGTGTGAATTTTAAAAGCAACAGTCACTGTGTGATGATGAACATCTGCTTTTGAAATATCACATACCATGTAAACATCGGGTCTGCTATTGAATTATCACTAAAATATATAAGATTAGATGTTTAGTAACATCTACAGTTGTTACCTACAGATGTTACTATGGATTGCATGCATTTCATTAATTAATGACTAATTGTACAATAAAAATAAGCATTAATAAATTTGTTTACAAATTAATTTATTAATCTATGAATAAATAGACTAAATTACTGTTTTATGGTTGTTTTTGTAAATCCCTTTTTCATTTGAACTATTTATTGATGGATTAATATTTCATTTGTAAATTTTTATTTTTATTGCCCAATAAAATATCAAATAATGAATTACTTTGTAATTTAGTCTATTCATAGATTAATAAATTAATTTGTAAACAAATGTATTAATGCCTATTTTTATTGTACAATTAGTTATTAATTAATGAAATGCTTTATTACTATTTCTGTGACACTTGTGGTCTTCCATAGTTACTAGCAGTCATGACTGCTTACTCAAACATGGATTAGTAAATTTGAACTGTGAACTTGAATTTGTGCTCCGTTCAGCGTCTGTAGGCCGGAAGACACTGGAGGGTTATGTCTAGTTTTTTTGGCACCAAAAGATAACCAAACACAACATGAATCAAGTGCCACCAGTGGGTAGTGGAACCATTATAAAAATGGCAAATATCAATTAAAAAAATGCAGAATATAACAATGAGAGAGATGTGTGAAAACTGAAGCAGCGAGTATTTGAATTTACAGCGATGCATGTGAAGCGCAAATGTGCGAGGATGGACGTACATAAAGTGTCGTAGCGTGTGACTAGCGTTCTGAAAAAATGAAGCAGCTGTTGTATAATAAATGTCTCCCCTTGTATTTGTGTGTGTGTGTGTTTGTATGCCAGATTCAACAGTGTGTTCAGGTTTAAAGCCGGTTCCAGCCAGAAGCGCCAGCGGCGGACGAGGAGAGCAGCCAATACCAGCAAACACACGTGGTTTACTGAGAGGGACAGAGACGACACACAGCCAGGTGTCAGCACCACGCTGCAGAAGGTACCGCCTCCAAACATATGAAACGCTTACAAAAAAAAACATAAGGCTGGGGATACACTAAAGGATTTTTCAGTTTGACTGGGGAAATCCCAATGGTCTAGACCAGTGATTTCTCAACCTTTTTCATATCAAGGACCCCTAATTTAGTCCACATTAGAGCCACGGACCCCCATTTGATGAGATTTTGTGCCTTGGAACCAAATCTGAGAATATTTTTATTGTTAGATATGATTTTGTCCAGAATTCCACGACTATCTGTATTGTAGGTAGAGAGATAACAGAGAAACTATGATCAGAACAGTCATTCTTATACATTTTCTAATTGTTCACTTCTTGTAAATGAAATAATGCTGATGTTGAACAATTCATCAGTTTGCTGGGGACCCCCTGGAACCCCCTCAAGGACCCCTGGCGGTCCCCGGACCACACGTTGAGAACCACTGGTCTAGACCAACGGTCAGCAAAGATTATTTAGTACTGTGAGGAGCTTCCAGATTGAATCTAAGCAGACTGACCTGAGCCGCCATGTTGGACATTTACAAGCCGACACCTGCAGGGTCCTGAACAAGTCCTATAGTCTGTGGGGATCACAAACCACCAAGAGCCAATGAGAGCCCAGTTCACAGTGAGGTTAGTGGAGACTGCCAATAGCCAATGAGAGCCTAGTTCACAGTGAGGTGGGTGTAGACCACTAATAGCCAATGAAAGCCAAGTTTACAGTGAGCCCTGTTTACAGTGAGTTTCAAAATGGGTTAGGATCTTAAAGGACTACTTCACCCAAAAATGAAAATGTTATCATTATTTACTCACACTCATGTCTTAACACACAGTGAGTTAGCTGGTGCAGCTCCGTATAATCCTTCTCCAAAACAACTAGAGTGAGTAGAGACCATTCTTTAGAGCAGTGATTCTCAATCTTTTTCTTATCAAGGACCCCTAATTTAGTCCACATTAGAGCCACGGACCCCCATTTGATGAGATTTTGTCTCTCAGACCCAAATCTGAGAACCCAAATTTGTCCTGAATTCCATGACTATCTGTATTGCGGGTAGAGAGATAACAGTGAAACTATGATCAAAACAGTCATTCTTCTACATTCTCTAATTGTGTTAACTTCTTGTAAATGAAATAATGCTGAAGTTTAAACAATTTGCTGGGGACCCCTTGGAACCCCCTCAAGGACCCCCGGTGGTCCCCGGACCCCACGCTGAGAACCACTGCTTTAGAGTTCCAAAAAGTGCAAAAAAAAAATCATAAATTTACTCCGAATAGCTCGTGTTCTGAAGCCAAATGATTGCACTGTGGGTCCAAAAGTCCAATATTTACCTCATTATCTCACTTGTAACGGTTAGTTATTTTTTGGTAATTTTTGGTAATTATGGGTAGAGCGTGCTTGAATGACGCATAACAACCTTTAGCCAGTAAACTTATTAAAATATCAATTACAAAACTGATGCGAATATTCTCTTCAAAAGTAGCTGTGTACAACTTAACACTAAAATTATTACTCTCTCTTCTTAGATGTGCTACAGCTTTGTAACTGATTTGCAATTGTTTTAGATTTGTTATAGGCCTACAAAAAATGATTTTCAAAAAACATCATGGCTCCCAGGGTCACTGAGGCTCACAAACTTGCATCATGGAGCATTGAGGTTTATTACTGCCAGTAAATCTCTCACTCATCATTGTACCTTACATTAACTGGCCTACCCTGTCCACTCATAAACGTATTCAATGGTACATTTTTTGTCCAGAAGGCCTTCATGAGTCTGCTTCTTAACAATTTGTGCTTTTATATCTGTAAAATGGTTCAGTCTGTATGGTGTCAGGAGTTGTTTCTGTTATCTGTCCCTAAAGTTAGAACTGAATGAGGCAAAAGTTCCTCCAGGTGCTCCACTCTCCCACTTTAAAATTATTGAAGGTTATCCAGCTGATGTCTCCGGGTGAAGTTAAACTGATAATGATTTAAAGAGCTGGTCTCTCTTGGTGAGTTTAGCCTGATGATGGTTTAAAGAGTCTGTCGCTGTCTCGCAGAGTTTAAACTGACAGTAATATACAGGACTGGTCTCTTTTGGTGAGTTTGAATGTTTAATGAGTTTAACTAAAGATCTTGAACCTGCTGCTTTGATATGAAACTACTGCTTATTCAATTTCTTATAAAGAAAATTTGACTTTCCTCTCTTAGATGTGATTTGATTGCATTTGGCTTAGGGCTGGGCGATAATTCAATATTATCGTTTATCGTCTTTCAGTGGAATCATATCGTGATGATATGAAGATATTTTAATATCGTGACACACATTTCTGCTGTCTAAATTGATGATGACAAGCAAATTTTACTTAAAAACTCTCATAAAATGAGGTATGGTAGGAATATTATTTGTTTTTTTTGACACCACACCTAACATTACCATTCGGTTCAATGAGATGAACATTAATTTGATTATTTAACATGATTTTGCATACATGAACCATATTGTGATATATATTGATATCGAGAAAAATCCTTATGATTATCATGATAATGATTTCAACCATATTGCCCATCCCTAATTTGACTTTTTTTTTCTAAAATGTATAATGTCCTTTCTTGGCAAGTTTCCATTAAAAAAAAAAAATATATATATATATATATATAGAACTGTTTATAAATGGGGACATGTGGTCTGTAGTGTGCATAATAGAAGCCACTATCCATTCATGAATAGTAAAATCAATTAATCAAATTTGGAATTTATCTATAAATATTATTTAACACCAGTAAAGATGCATCAATTGTCCCAAAGTCTCTCGCCTAACAGTTTACAATGTAAAAACTAATAAAGGAACATTTATGCATCTTTTCTAGGAGTTCAAAAAATGTAAAGATTTTTGGAACTATCAAAACAGCCTTAAGCCCATGTAATTATTTACTTAATTCCATAAAAAAAAGAAATGCCTCCTACTTTTAGACTATTTTTAGAACAAATATGTGAATTCTTACCATTGGAAAAACTTGAACTTGAACTGCAAAATCGTGGTTTTAGTTTTCAAGAATTGTAGGATTGTAACGTGTTGAATAAATTAAATATTGCAACAAAATAAATCAAATAAAAATAAAGATACAAACTAATTAAGATGGTAGGAACATTCTGACCCTCCCCTCTCAGTCTCAGCTCTTTGCTGTAGATGGTGGATGGGTTACACTGTATCTACATTTTATTATTTTATTATCACTCTGGGTGTCAGGCGAGCAAAATAACACACGCGCTGACACACAGACACGGTTCTAACACTCACACAGACAGCTGACCTTGGGATAAGAGGGAAGTTGAGGTAGATCAGTAGCGGCACTTTTATTCATGTGCTGACAGTGCAGAATAGGACTTTATCATCTTGCAAGAGGGAAAAATGGAATAAAATGCCTGAGTTTCCTCCACAGAGTTTTCCTCCTCTGATCGCTTCTACTCTATTTGATTTGATTTTGGTTTTATTCTCTACACATGTACAATTGTGTTTCAAAATGAGAGAACATAAATGGTATAGATTGGTTAAAATGAGGGTACATGGGGCGTCCTGCAGGCAAAAAAAACCCAAAAATATATCATTAAAAAAATCATAGTTTTTATCCAAATATAGTAATGTTAGTGTGCTTGATGAAAGGTTTTCATTCTCTCTTTCCAATATATTAAACCGGTTCTAAATATGCTGACATGTGAAATGTTAAAGAGTATCTAAACCCCAAACCCAAATCTGTGGTGAAGCCTGACACCTAATGGTGAAAAGTAGGGTACTGAACTGCCCTTCTGCTATTGGTTGATCTTTGAGCCAGGTGATGTCACCACCTGTTGTACTCTATAGACGGTGACATCACCTGGCTCAAAGACCAGCCAATAGCAGAAGACCAGTTCAGTACCCTACTTACTACTGTCAGGCTTCACCACAAATTTGGGTGGGGTTTAGTTAACAGTTAACAGTGAATGTATACAGTAATTAGACTTGGCTCGCACTTGCACTCCTCTCAAGCTATGCAGCTATCTTGACTAGTTAGCTTCCTAGCTACCCAATAGCAACAATAAGTGGCTTGTAAATAACAGTTACGCCATTACTGAATATGTTAGCTAACCTCGCTAGAAACATTCCCTACACGTTTTCCAATTCATTATTTTGTTATTGTGTTCAACGTTAGCCTTTTTTTTGGCGGCTAACGCCTCCGCGCAGCTTGTAGAGAGAACGTCAGGCCAAGGTCCCTTGTTTCTTCCTTGCTTATCAGCAATAAACATACATTAAATCAGAAAAATATAATTTTCTGGTAAATTCGGCATGTTTATAGTCTCCAAAAAGCTCGAGCTCGCATTTTAAGGCACCGGCCCATTTATGGGTCGGGGCAGCAGACACACAAATGGCGACGCCTGATGTTCGATATCTTCTACAAATCCACAGGCAACACAAATCATGGTAATGTCAGTATCCTAATCACGGCAAGAGTCCATTGAGCAAAAGAAATGCTGTAACTATTTTTTCAAAGCATTTTCCAAGAAAGACTTTTGCTACTTTTTCTGCTTGAGTTCTAGATATTTGGCATCTATAGCAAATACACAAAACAAATTGAAACATACTTTTCCAACAGTGTCTTTCCACAAGGCTTTGGACCATACCTTATTCATCGATATACTTTTTCTGAGATGACAGAAATAATTACTCTCAATAGCCGTGTTTCCATCAACGTATTTTTATGCGCATTTTGAAGTATCACATTAGAAAAGGTTGATGGAAACGGCACAATTCGAAAAAAACTATCGCAATTTCGCAAAAAAGTTTTTACGCTCGCTTGAGGTGGTTTTTGCCTTTTCGAAAAAGAGTTAATGCACAAAATGGGAGATGGAAACACCTTTTCCGAATAAGTTATGATGTAGCGAACATTTAACTCACATGACTGATCAGCTGTTTCCGCTGTCGGCGTCTTCCTGGATATTCCCATAACGTATTCCCATAACATAAGTTGTCTTCGTCTCCGGACAACATGAAGCATGGCTAATACTAGCTGAGATGAAAGAACAATTACAACTTGCCCAACTGAAAGTAATTCCTGAAGACCTCTCCCCATTTTTCGCTCGTAGATGGCCAAAGCGACTTGTTTTGTTTCCGGTTCGCAACCTCTACTTCTTCTACTCTGTTTATTACAGCCATGTGTAACGTAGCCTATACTGCCAACTTCTGACGAAATTACACATTGCGTAGCCTAGTTTATTTGCTCCAAATCAGTTGATGGAAATGCGCCTAATTCGCATTTTCTTTTTTTTTTCTTTTTTGTGACATTTCATAAGTTCGCTAAAAATTCGCTTGACAATTAAATGGAAACACAACTAATGACTCTGTTTTCCTTGGACTTTCTATTGATGATTTTTTTTCCTGGCTCAAAATCAGACAAAGGTGGTAACTGGGCATAACACAAATTTCTATGTGTGTACGTGTATCAGTGAGCCATTGAGCGTAGCAAAACGGACATTTATTTATATGAAAGGGTTACAGACTATTGCTTGAAAATTTTGGGATATGTTGTAGATTATGATGAAAATAAATCAGCCTTGCTTGTGCCAATTTGCATCCCCAATTGAATGCAACCAGATGGTTAGTGGGAGGGTTGGGAGTTGACATGTGATAAAGAAGACTCATTTATTGAAGACTATTCATTTCCCAGGTACAAAACTTCCTTCAGAAGGCTCAGAGAGAGACACAGAAGACCCCATGTGACCTTGGGGATTTGGGAGGAGGAAGCATACAAGGGCTAGAGGATGAGACCACCGGGCCTAGAACTTTAGGAGAAGTGGCAGGAGAGGAGGAGAAGGAGAAGAGGAAGATGAATAGCAGTGTAGATGGAAATAAAGAGGTTCAAGAGGAAGAGTGTCCTAGTCCTCACTCCGGTGTAGAGTCAGACAGGAGGAACTGGACTCAGCCCGACACCTCCTTCAACTCCTCTACTGGGACTGTCAACATTGGCCATGAGGACGAAGAGGAGGAGGAGGAGGAGGAGGAGGAGGAGAAGGAGGATGAAGAGGAGGAGGATGAGAAGGAGGAGGAGGAGGTTGAGGAGAAGCAACCCAGAAGACAGTTGGTATGTCCGGAAATCCCTGACTTTCTCCTGCCTGACCAACCTGAAGGCAACACTGGTAAGTCTTCCCTACACTATGTATCATCTCCAGAACAAGAAAACTGCTGATAGAAAAAAAATCATAATATATATATATATAATAACATATATTCAATATATATATAAATCAGGGCTTGAAAGATGCATACGCCACTCTCCATGCAAAAACTTGGGATATATAAAAAACAATGCGCATACCACTATGGAAACCCATACATACACACATTTTGAACACTATGGAGTAGGGTTGGGCGATAGGACGAATATATCGGCTATCGGCGATTGGCTGAGTCCATTGCTGGTTGGTTTTTTTGGGCGATTTTTTTGGGCGATTTTTGTCATTTTATTTTGCTAATTTAATGGTAAATAATTAACCTGTAAAGCGCAATTCAAAGTGTGCGCGAATAGGAACTGGCAGTTGGAGTTGGGCCATATTACGCACGTTCTTGTTGCACTGATTTCCGACGAGTCTTTCACAAAACAGGGCAGTGAGTGACTAAATGACAATTAAGCCTCTTTAGTGGTAGACCAAAAGCTGTATGTGCAGTTGTGCACCCTGATCATTTAATAGCATAATATGTTATCCCCACCTGTTTGTTCATTTGGAGGCTGCAAACAGAGGGAGGCTCCTTCATCTGACACCATCAGACTCTTTTTCAAATAGTGTCAGACAGCTGTTCAGCCTGTCTTTACATCTTATTGCTCATTTGCAAAGATGGCAAATTACTATATTTAGGTCCTTCTGCTTGCCAGTTTTGTCTGGTTTAAAACCAAAATAATCCCAAATAGGGGATTTTATATTCTTTTTGGCAACAGCTCTACATGACAACATCTTCTTAGATTTATGACTCTATGAGAAGTGCTTTCTCACAGCGCACAGAAGAATCTACATATTCCAACGCTATTCTACACATTGTTTCTGTTCTGAATGTTGCAGCACAGCTATGCTGTAGATCTGCAAACAATCAGCCTTTATTTTTATAAGCCTTTATATTCTCTATGTGACCCACCAACTGCTTCTCTTAAAGTAGTGAAGCAGATTCTTAAGACAAACACCCAACAAATAACAAATACATAGGAAATAAACTATCACCCTACAATGATGAATGTACAAACTCCAAACAATAGGGCTGTACCTGTTTTATGTTTTTTTTGCTTAAATTTTATTACATAAATAAACTGTTTATGAATGTATTTTTTATATATATATATGTAGGGCTGGGCGATATGGTTGAAATCAATATCATGATAATCATAAGGATTTTTCTCGATATCAATATATATCATGATATGGTTCATGTATGCAAAATCACGTTAAATAATCATATTAATGTTCATCTCATTGAACTGAATGGTAATGTTAGGTGTGGTGTCAAACAAAACAGAAATATTCAAATAATATTCCTACCATACCTCATTTTATGAGAGTTTTTAAGTTAAATTTGCTTGTCGTCATCAATTTAGACAGCAGAAATGTGTGTCACGATATCAAAATATCTTCATATCATCACGATATGATTCCACTGAAAGACGATAAACGATAATATTGAATTATTGCCCAGCCCTGTGTTGGGTTAATGTTAGAGAAGCAGTGGTGCTTAATATAAAAATAAAGCAAGTATAATAAAGTAAAGTAAAATGAATTGTGTGTCTGTAGCGTTGAGTGTGAAAGGTTTGAAGAAGCAGAAGAAGAAGAAGAATAAGCGAGGGAAGATGCGGCGGAGGGGCGGATGTGGTGAGGTGCCGGCAGAGATGGCAGCTGAACCGGAGCTGGCTAAATACTGGGCTCAGCGCTACCGGCTCTTCTCACGCTTCGATGAAGGCATCAGGCTGGACCGCGGTGAGTCCATCCACAACACACACGCAAATACACTTACACTGCCTGTCAAAAGTTTGGACACACCACATTTTTCTTTATTTTTACTACTTTCCACCTTTTAGAATAATAGTGAAGACATCAAAACTATAAAATGACACAAATGGAGTTATGCAGTGACCAAAATTTGTGTTAAACAAATCAAAACTATCTTATATTTTAGATTCTTTAAAGTAGCCGCCCTTTGCCTTGATGGAAAACAGCTTTGGAAAGAAATTCATACATAGGCCTTCACTATTTATATTTGTATATGGGACAAATTTCAAGCATTTAAGCATAAGCCTTTAGATAAAAATGGCTTTGACATAGTACATGTGTGTCCAAACGTTTGATGGGCAGCATTGAGTTCAGCTTCTATGCTATCAACTCCCAACAGAAATTGAAACAGCATTTAATAAGGATAAAGTTTCAAGTCTCCATAAATTCTTAGGCAAGGCACCGCATAGCAATCATGCCTAGATTGGTTAATTTTGAGATTCAATTCAATTCTATGCACTGAAGCACTGTGACACGATTATCGGTTAAATTACCTAATTCCATTCCACATAACAACTGAACCTTCCCCCACATCAAACATATGGCAGTATATAAGTAATAATTAAATATCACTTAAAAATTATTAATTAGCTAATAATCAAGTTAAAAAGGACAAAAATTTACAATGGAACGAAAAATTAAGTAAATAAATAAATAAAATGAATAGAAAAAATAAAATAAGAATACAATCACAACATAAAGCAGCGTACAGCACACATTCCTCACAATAGATTAGTTATTTTCACTGTAATTTCCAATGCCTCTTCAATGTCACCATTTTTAACAAATTCCAAAAACATCTCCCAGATGTTATAAAACTCAGAAGCTTTCTTCCTAACTATATAAGTGAGTTTCTCAAGAGCCAAACTTAATGTTAAGTTTTTCAACCAATGGCCTAGAGAAGGGCAACCCACATTCTTCCAATACAGGGCAATCGAGCGCCTGACTTGTAGTAGACATAGGTTAACCATTTTTCTTTCTCTATTAGAGAGCAATTGTCTGGATAAATGCTTAGTATGCACAGTTTAGGACTTAGAGGTAATGGAGAAGAGATCATTTGAGAGATATAACGTATCACCGAACTCCAAAATATTTGAATATCTCCACATTCCCACAAGCAGTGATACAAAGTACCTTGATAAATATTGCACTTATAACACTGGTCAGGAATATTAGGATCAAATTTATTTAACTTCACCGGGGTGATGTACGTTCTCATTATCCAGTTCATTCTACTAATGTTACTTAAAGACCACAAGGTAATAACGTTACCTACCATTAAAGTTTGTAGGGCAGCAGAAGACAGAAGGCAGTTTTATCAAGTTTCTGTTTACAAATCCTGTTACTAATACAGGCGAGTTTGGAGCAGTGTGTGGAATGTTAAGTTTCACTTTCGTTTTCAAACCGGGAGACTCTGTGGATTGAGTACATTGCTGCTGGTCTGCTGGTCTGTGCATCTCCAAATGACAAACATGATGTGATGTGCACATCAGGAGCATGAGAGATTCATTTAGATCAGTTTCTATACATTGACCAACTTTTGATTTTGTGCCTATGTTTGGGAAACACATCTTGCAGCCAAAGCTGACGAAGCATATCATCTCACAAAACATTCCATGACTACCTGACTGACTGCCTGACCTAAAAATGCCTTGTGATGCCTTTGGCTGCAGCGTGGGAAAAAACACAAGTTAATTTCTTACTTGCCCCATTACCAACTTGTTTAACATCAGCAGATGCACGCATTTACATGACTGGACCTGAAATGGGACATGAGATATGGCTCCAATTCTTTCCACTTTTAAGCATTTTAGCCGATTATCACAGCACCATGTGGCCAATAAGCACTATATTTGCTCAGTGGCCATTAGGGCTGCCCTTCTACCACTGGACCATATTTGGGAAAATTTGGCAGGGCGGTTATGACTTGGAAGGTTTGCCTCTTCTTATGTTTGCTGATAGGCACATAAAATTTGATTTTGAAGTTGTATGCCTTTTAGTGAGAAGCCATCAGACTGAACAGACAGAATTTAGATATTCATCAAATTGAAACAGGGAAATGCACTCTGACTTGAAAAAAAATTCTAAATGGTATGCAAATTCAAGTTTTGTATGAAATATTAATTTGAGTGTTTTCTTAATTTGGCCAGCTAATGTTTGCAGAGCATGCAATCCCAGTTTAACAGTGGTTGCCTGGTCGGTAGTTGGGGATTAGTTGTTTTATAATTTTGTGCCCCTTCTTGTTTTGGTCCTCTTGCAGCACTAAAATCATAAAATCAAGAAAAGTTGCAAATTGTAGCTAACAAGTCTTACCGCCGGCGAGGCTTTTTTCTCGGTCGGCCTTCCCGGTTCTACCCACTGGCCGGCTACAACTGCCTAGGCGGGGAAGAGCGTGTGGTTCAAAATCAAACTCACTCTCTTTCCAGCTTGCCTCCTCAGCCCCCCACGGGCTGATCTGCCTTCACTTGGCCAATTGGCGGCAGAGAGGGCTGAAGCCATGTACAAAGTGGCGGAGCCAATGTGTTTTAACAGAATGGACGAGCACGACGCTCCGACTGGGTGAAGCACTTCAGTTTTGTCGTGTTCCACCTCCACTGAACTGAGTGAGAGAGGCGTTCATGACCTCCCAAGAGAGCATCACCACTCTTTCACAAGAAATTCCGAATTTTTTACAGAAAGAGGCTATTTCTGTAGTTCTTCCAGAGGTCTATATTCCAGTTATTTCTTGTTCTTAGAGGCGCACATGTTAAACTGATGGGCACTGATGGGCATAGCATTAGGTTTGTTCCCTTACCACTGCTTAAGAGAGTGCAATCAAGTGTAACATAACTGTTGAGACTTGATTGCAGAGTTTGGTTAACAGTCAGTCAGGCATGTTGTCAGCATGTTAGTGATTTTTATCTTAGATTGCTAAGAGTCATTTCCGCTTGAATAGAATTTGGTCCATTTTACCCTCAGCTGTTGTTAGAAGACATACTGTATGCTCCTGTAGCAGCCGGTCTGACGTTCATGACATTAGTGTGCCACCTAGAGGGGATAATGTGTATTAAACCCCTACAGCAACAGCTCTGCAGGGATGACGTATTCCCTTACACACTGACAAACACACACACACACACACACACCAGTTCCCCTACCATTGCATAGGTGCGGTGGGTCACCCTGCCTTAAGGAGATGCTAAACCCTGAATGAATTTCATTCATCTGGATTTCAGTGGAGAGTTTTAGTGTGTTGTGTTTAATGTTGTTTCAGAGGATTTTCCACCCTGATCAGAATAAAATTCTTGGGCAACAACTGGCACACACACACACACACATTCAGCGATAGTTGTTGAGGGAGGGGAGACTTCTCCAGCCTGTCTGTGAATTTGAAACAAGCTCACAGCTCCATTCAAGTGTAAACAGCGATTTTTTTTTTTTTCAGCTGTCCTGACAAGGCAGAAAATGCTTACACACTCTCTCTGTCTCTCTGTGTCTCTTTCCCTCTCTCTGACTCACACACACACACACACCATACACACCACTCATGTGGTCTTGCTGTCCCTGTGTTTTTCAGAGGGCTGGTTCTCCGTCACACCAGAGAGGATTGCTGAGCACATCGCCCTCAGGGTCAACCACAGTTTCTCCAACTCCCATCTGGTCATAGATGCCTTCTGTGGTGTCGGAGGAAACGCCATCCAGTTTGCCCTCACTGGCAAGAGAGGTAGGCCTAGTTTGTGTGTGTGTGTGTGTGTGTGTGTGTGTGTGTTCATGTGTGTTCTTGTACTTCTATCCTTGCGAGAACCACTTTGAGTTTCACACCTTACACAGAATGAGAACATTTTTGTGAAGTGATGTCATTTTGTCCAGTCCTGACTAGGCTTGGGCGATATCCAAAAATTAAAGGTCCTATTCTACACTTTCCAGTGTTTTATTTTATGTCTTGAGGTCCATTAAAAACCGTTTGTGTGGTGTCATGTACCAAAAAACAAGAACATGCTGTTTTTGTTGCTGTGTAAGGCTCATTAATATTAATGACCCTCTGTTAATCAATGACCCCATATCGAGTCCACGATATGGGACCTTTATCGCAATATTGTCCCGCCAAAATATCGCGATACACGATATTATCATACTATCATACTACTAAGTTTTGTTGTTTCGTTTTTTTACTATCCTTCCACTAGTAGATTATAGGTTTATAAGTTTATATATTAAGATTAAGATTAGAATTAGTTTTAGGTTAAGGTTAGTTTAGAATTAGGACTTGGGTGCAGGGTTAAGATTAGAACAGGCCCTAGGGTTAGGCTGCACAGTTAATCGTAATTATGCATATATCGCCAGTTTATGTTTCCACAATTTCAATTCCCCAGAAAGTCCTGGTGTGGTATATCAAGCATTTCAATACACTGACCAATCACAACCTTTGAATGCGCAACGTGCACCAGGTGACCAAAACAAAAAATGGAGAAGGCAGAGAAACCTTACTTGGACCATTTTTGGAAAAACATAGTAACAACGGAATGTGTGTTACAGTTGTTCATTTGCATTTTGTACTTTTCTTGATCTTGTTTTAAATATTACATGAGATTTTCTGTCCAACTGGAGTAGAAACCAGACTGAACAACAACATTAACGAACCAGGGAGGAAGAACATTTTTAGGTCATGGAAGCGCTCCAACTTAGTTTTGGAAAAGTCATGGAATTTTATAGCAGTGTGTAACAACGCATTATGTAATAACACCCGCATTATGTAATAACTCGACAAAATGTAATACATTTTCACTTCATTATGTAATAACACCCGCATTTTGTAATAATCTGCCGCATTTTGTAATACACAGCCTGAATGCAATATGTAATAAATTTCCCCGTATTTTTTTATTACATATTGCGGTGGTTGATGAAAATGTAATAATATGGTGCAATATGTAATAACCAACCAAAATGGATGTCTTCATTCATAAAAATCGTTATAACATTGTAACAACAATGTTTATTTTATGCATTCTAGCATGAATCATGAATCACAAAAAATGGTTGCGCAACAAAAGACCAATATGGAACAGTAAATTCTTTCAAATTCTTTATTCTCTCAATGCCCGGTATGTTTAGGCAAAGAACATGTACCATACTGTAGTGGTCAACAACACTATGGATGAACATTTAGACTGTTAAGTATTATCTTTAAGTATTTAAGTAATTAAGTGAAAAACAACCACAGCATATAGCCGAACAACACACTGATTTGCAGTGGATTTCTAATATACAAACATTTCAGTTTTAACTTGCAAAAACTACTTATCAAGTAGCCACGATAGAAAGAAAGAACATAGAAGAATTTATTACAAAATGCGGGGAAATTGAATGACATATTGCGTTCAGGCTGTGTATTACAAAATGTGGCAGATTATTGCAAAATGTTTGTTGAGTTATTACATAATGCGGTGTTATTACATAATGCGTTGTTACACAGCGCCACCGTTGGAAGACTGTCCCCATATTCTCCCGGGTTTCCTCCTGCCAGTCAGGTGGATTGGAGACTCTCCCATAAGTATGAATGGGACTATGGGAGTATCTGTCTATCTGTGTTAGCCCTGTGATGGACTGGAGACCTATCCAGGGTGTCTCTGACAAAATGAATGAACAAGTGAATTTTGTGTTTTCCACTCAGTCCTCGCCATAGACATCGACCCGGTGAGGCTGGACTTGGCGTGCCACAACGCCACAGTTTACGGCGTCGCCGACAGGATCGACTTCCTGCAGGGGGACTTCCTGCAGCTGGCGCCCCGTCTCCATGGTGATGTGGTCTTCCTGTCGCCACCATGGGGAGGACCAGACTACCTGACCGCCGAGGTGTTCGACATCAAGACCATGATAGAGCCTGATGGATATCCTTTGACCGGTGTAAAGGGGAGATGGGGTCCTTAAAAAGTCTGGAAAAGTCTTAAAATAAATTATCTAAATATAGGGCCTTAAAAAGTACTAAAATGTCTTAAATCCAGTTATTGGAGGTCTTATTTTTTCACCATACTTTGACAGATTTATTTGCTTATTTGCTGAACACAGTTGGACTTCAACAATTCATTTCCTGGTTTCCTTTTTCTTAGTAAGTTAAAGTAAGTTAGTTTCATGACTTTCATTAGCTATATTCAATCAGAAATAGGTTTTGCCAGCTATGTTTCTTTATTTTGTTTTTTAAATTTAAATTCATTTTCAGGTAAGGAAGTGATCCCACAGTACTGGAAATATATATCAGTTGCAGTATGTGTTAGAAGCATGATTTCAGAGTTGCAAAAGGATGATGAAGGTAAACTTACAGCCAGGTGATGGTGGTTGATGCAGGAACTCCTATGGGGATTTAAGCAGTGAAAGCTCTATATGTTGTCATATTTCTAATGGCTTTAAAATGACATTTCCCTTTGGTAATATGATTGATTAGTGATATTTCGTAACACACACACACCCCTCCAGTTAGTAGATGTTGCCGATGGGTCCCTAGAGAGGCCATTATTTATACTACAAAAAAGAAATCTTTTAAAAAAAAGTGTACTATTACTATCAAATATTGTTTTTTTTCTTAACTGTTGACACTTTTGAGATCTTCCGCCTGTCCAAACTGATATCAGACAACATAGTGTACTTCCTGCCTCGCAACGCTGACATGGACCAGGTCTGTATGTGTCTGCATGGTCATTCATGCCGGTTTGTGTGTGTAAGATAAGATTAGTTGAAACTTGATTTACTGGTATCCTCGTGGGCAAATTGGATCATTACAGCAGCAAATAGCAATAGGATACAGCAGGGAAAAAAATAGAATATAAATAAGAATAGAACAAATTGGGGCTATATAAACATAAGCAACTGACAATGTACAATGGCAAGTATGGGGAAAACTATGGATTACATTAGAGTGTGCAAAATAACAGTGGTAGGACTAAGAAAGGTATGCAGAATATTTATATGAAATATGAAATGTATGTAGGATATGCTATATATAAATATGATTTTTTTCTTGCAAGTAATCATTCTTAATTTTACATAGAACACTTTTTTACCAGCTTCTCTTTCTGGAAGTTTCACAAATGCTGATTTTTCTGCTCTTCTATCTACATCACTAAGTTGTAATTGAAGAATGATCTTTTCAGAATGAGAGATGTATAATTTGTATTAAAAAAAACAACAGACTTTTTCTTACACAGTGATTGTTAGCATGGGCCATCATTGAAGTTATTAGACCTTCATACAAAATAATGAACAATTTAGAGTCTGTAGAAGGTTTTCTGGTTACATAATGTGTCTTCTGGCTGCCATATCAGCTGTTGGACAATGGTGGCTGAGAACAGCTGATTTCTGAACTTATAATTTGTCCATCTCAATAGAATTCAGTAGACATAGTTAATTTTTGTGCTGTTTTTGAAACTGATCGACTGATAGCCTACAACTTCGCGTTTTAATGTCAGTTTGTTAACTAGCTAACCATACTATCTTAACACATCTGATTTGCACACTAGCTAATGTTACGTAGCCAGTAGCAGGTGTTAGTTGTGGTTAATAGTTGCAGCTTAATATTAGCATCAGTTGTTAGCTAGCTAACAAAGCAAAAAAAAGTTTGTTCAGGTTAACTGAGTTGACTCTTCTCAAGCTGCAACCAGAGTGTTTTGGAGTTGAGACTTAAGGCTCATTTATGCTCCCTTTACGTATGAAAAGAAATACGTCCGTTTCAAACGATGTAACCGTCACTGCCCACATACTTCCATGCGTCTTTTACGTTGGCATGGATGTTAAGCAATACATCCACTAAAGGGCAGTAGAGAGTCAAAAGTTTATGTCCACCGTCGCCGTGTTTGTTGTTCACAACAAACAAAATTGTTGTTCACAACAAACATGGCGATGGCGGCGGAGGATATGTTTATAAGGATTGAGGATATGTTGAGGATATGTTTATAATTTCTCACCAACTCGCACAACCTCTCCTCAAAGAGTTCCGCCATTTTTTAAATGTCTTCGTCGTGTCTCACTGGTCTCGCTTGAAGTATTGGCTACACTGCCTCCACGATTTCTGGTGGTACTGCGGTGGTACTGCTCCGTTTCGTCCGTATCCGTAAGCTTTCAGAAAACGTGCACAAATAAAGACGAAATGAACGCAGAGTACGGACAGAAGGCTCCGTCCGTATCCGTATACGTATTTAACATTGAGCATAATTGAGCCTTAAGACTAAAGATTAAGACACACCACAACAATCTTTTCCAGGTGTCTCTTTTTCTAGCCTGGCTGTTGCGTATTTAAACATTATTAGAGCACAGCCAATTCTCCAGTGGACCTCCATGATGGAGCCACACCTGGTTGACATGAGATTTGTGACACAACTGCAAAGACACAACTGCAGATATTGAGCAATGGCCCTCAGTTATCTTTTCCCCCAAAATGCATGTATTCAATTTTGAAAATGGAACTGGTCCATTGTAATATTATGTGTACGTATATATTTCTTCCCAGATCGCCTCTCTGGCCGGTCCAGGAGGGAAGGTGGAGGTGGAGCAGAACTTCCTCAACAACAAGCTGAAGACCATAACTGCTTACTTTGGCGACTTGATCAAGTCTGACAGCTAGTCACCCACACTTCTCCCAAATCCCTGGGCCTAACTTCAAATGGAACAAAGACCTGCCTCCATTAGCAGCCTATTAGTCCCACTGCTAATGGAGCAAACTGGGCTGCATTCAGATCAGTTTCAATTGTCCAGAATTCAAGAACTAAAACACTTTTGTCATGAAAAGTTTGTCATATTCAGCTAACTGGAAAATACGTGAGAATGAATGTGACCTGATGTGACCATGAGTTGCAGTTTCTGTGAACTGAAATGAATTGGCTCCAGTCCTGTTAACAAACTGCTTGCTGGTAGTTTGATGCCCAATGGGGGATCAGTGGAAGTTATGGATGTGTATGCACAGTCATAGGCGATGGTGTGTTTAGGAAATAATAATGCTATTGTATTTTGTCACTGTCCAGTGAAAATCTTGTGCATCCAAGAAGAAACATGCTTTCAGCTCGACCACCATGATTTTGAGTTTATCCAATGGGTTTTAAAAGGGTTTCATAAAAGCAAGGGTGGTAGAATTTTAGTCCTTCTTATAACATTGACATCACCAAGATTGGCGTTACAAGGTTTTCACATAACAGACATTTGTATTTTCTTTTTTACAGTGTTTGTGTTTTTTTATTGTATATTATAGGCAATAAAAACTATTTTTTATTATGTTGTGTCTGTGGCTCTAAATCTTATATCGTGATACTGTCCCATCAAAATATTGCGATATACGATATTATCATTTGGGGGGGGGGGGGGTGTTTTTGTTTATTTTATTTCTTCCAAATTACATCAAATTTCTAGGCTATAATAAGAATAATTATCATTAACAGCCTCAAAATTTGATCCCATTATTCAAGCATTGGAGGAAACAATGGCCATTTGGTCGATATTGCCGGAATATCGCGATATTCGATAATATTGAATATAGGCACAAGCCTATATTAACACATTGAATGGATAGACGTTATGGCAAGGCTTGTTTATTGTTTGCTAATAAGACAAAATCACATTACATTATTGACTCAGGCCTGGTCTAGTGAACTGAAAGAACTGCAGAATGAGGTTCACATTAGGTAACATGATGGTAAGCCACTTCAGAAAGAGACTGCATGGCTCCAAACCACACAGCAGACGCCGTCATACAGAATCCAGACTGCCATGAAATGAACAAACTTAAGGTAAACAGATCAACAAGTGAATCCGTTAATAAATAAAAAATACATTATTATAAGAAAGCCTCTTGCACGTAATGTCATGTAAGAAATGTAGAAAATATTTGCTAAAGAAAAGATGTAAAATCTGTATGGTAGTGCTGTGTTCTGAGGGTTGAGGTCAGGAAGTACAGTACATGTCATGCTGCCTATGGAACAAAAGAACAGCTTTATAAGCAATTGATGCCAACTATTCAAGAGTCTATCATTCACATACATGGGCTATAAGAACTCAGCACCTAACAAATATGTGTCTTCAACAATATCAGTATATTTTGTAAAGAAATATGATATATAATATTACATAACGCATTGCAGTGTGCAGTAAGTAGGGTGTGATGCATTTTCTGGATGAAAAAAATTAAAATCCCACAACTTCAACTGATTGATTTTCATTTTTTTTTTTTTTCCCCAGAATTCAAGGTTCACGTTTCTTTAAATGTGCGTGGTTGTCCATCTGAAAATGTGTTAAATTCATTCTTTTTGTCTTTTTTTCTTACTTCAGAATTTTTCTGGTTTCAGAATTCTGACTTTATTCTCAGAATTCTGACTTTAAACTCAGAATTCTGACTTAATTTTAGAATTCTGACTTTATTCTCGGAATTCTGACTTTAAACTCAGAATTCTGACTTTATTCTCGGAATTCTCACTTAATTTCTAAATTCTGACTTTAAACTCAGAATTCTGACTTTATTCTCGGAATTCTGATTTTGTTCTCAGAATTCTCCTTCCTTACCTTCTATTACTGGAAAAAAAAAAAAAACAGCATCCATTTGATGTTTCTTGCTATACAGTAATGAAAAAAAAAATCGAATTAAATGTGAGGCAGTGTAAATAGTAGGCTGCATTTACAAAGGAACAGCAAATGAGATTTTTCTTTATAACATTTTGTTCCCCAGATCTGATCTTTTTGTGGCTGTTTAAAAGGCGAAAAATGAGGCTCTGTGTGGTTTCACCCTGCTTAATTAGCCATGATGAGACATTCAGATCATTGCAAAGAGTGGAAACAATAGACATATTAATCCAACCATAGACATATACATATACACCTGTATCAATACAAATTGATAACCACCTACAAAGCCGTAGCAGTCAGGCAGGCATCAGTTTAAAGTGTATACGTATTACATGAGTATAGTCAGGGTTAGAAAGTTTCATTTCAATATGTAATTGACTCCCTGAAAATTGTAATCAATAACAGAACACTCATATAATGTAATCTGATTACTTTCTCTTGTTGGGTTGTTTAGCTTAAAAAATAGAATATGCAATTTCCTATACACTGTCCGTCAAAAGTTTGGACACACCTCATTGAATGTCATGTTTTTCATTCTCTTAAAGCCATTTTGATCTAAAGGCTTATGCTTAAATGCTTGAAATCTGTTTCTTAGACAAATATAAATAGTGAAGTTGATGTCTGTGTATGACTTTCTTGCCAAAGCCTTTGCCTTTCCATCAAAGAATCTAAAATATAAGATAGTTTTGTCTTTACTATTATTCTAAAATGTGGAAAATAGTAAAAATAAAGAAAAATGTGGTGTCCCCAAACTTTTGACGGGCAGTGTATATCACAGAAGAAGTTGATAAGGAAAGGTGTGGTGATAGTGAGGTGGTATTCATACTTTTAGCATCGGGTCAGCCCAGGGACCTCAGAACTGAGGTTTAACATAACTCATGGCTGTGTGAACAGGGAGAAAACACATGGGGGTCTGAATGTTTTCCCTGATTCAGCACAAACTCGAATATTTCAGTCTTGTGTACATGCAACCTGGGTGAACAGAAGACAGAAGTGGATGATTCCTGAAGGCACAAATACTGTCAAATACACCAACAATTGAAACACTTCATACTTATTGGTACTCGTTTCCCTCAGTATTACTCCCATTCAGTAACTTCACATAAGAATCTGATTTTTAACCCTTGGTAGTTAATAGCTGATCCTTTCATGGCTGTGTAAACAGGGAAACATGATCACATCTCTACCAATAAGGGAACTCGGTTGTTTGTAATTTATAGACCAGATAAAGAGATTATCAGGTCTAGACAATAGTTGGGTTTCCATCCAAGTATTCATTTTTTGCTAATTATGGGGCTGGTTGCTTGGTATGGAAGCCCATTCCCGCCAATCAATAAAATAAAAAAACGTGTGTAAAAACCGTGTTTTTTTCTCTCTATTCTGACTTCATATCCCAGAATTCTGACTTCTTTTTCCTCACAGTTCTGACTCTATATCTCGGAGTTCTGACTTTTTTTTGTGAAAAGAAAATTCTGAATTCCGAGATTCCGAGAATTCTGAGAAATAAAGTCACAATTGCGAGAAAAAAACTCACAATTGAGTTGTTTTTTTATTTTATTGAGTGGCGGGAATGGGCTTCCATAGCTTGGACATGCCTAAAGCCTAGTCCTGGACTAAAAACTCAACACCAATGGAGATCTCCATTGAAAATGAAATCTTAGTCTAGCACTAGGCTTAATCCATATCTGAGCAACCAGCATCTGATTTGATGTATCAAATCATAAATGCTGAATAGAAGCAAATTTCCTCAATATCGCAAACATTTTTACACTCACTGTCAATAAAGAAATTATGTAATATTTACAAAAACATATTTGTCAAATAATGATGGTTGGTCTTGGTTGTATGTTCATGAGTTGGTACATTAGAATATTGCAAAGTGCATTGCTATGTTTTCATCTTCAGATGACAGCATGAAATATGACCAGCATTAGCTGACAGTAAAGAACAATAACAACTTGACCAATACTAATCAATACTAACCAATTCTTAAAAGACTGAAATTTTTTTTTACATTCAGTAAGTCTATTTATTCACTTCAACCAGCTGATGGAAACATCTAATTCAAATTAATTGTTTTCCTATATAGCAAAAGTTTGTGTAAAATGTGCTTGATAGTTGGATGGAAACACAGTTAATGTTTTCTCAGAAAGATCACAGAGCTTCTGATTTTTAGTGAATAATATTTTGCCAATATTTTTTGCTCAAAGTGGGTCTAAAAACGCCGCGGACCACCTCCAGTGCGCCTCCGGTCATTCTTAATTGATTCTAAATGGTTGAACTGGACAACCTTCTTATGCCCAAGTTTTAATTTTGAATGCCATTTTTTTGTTAGAATTTTGAGTACAATCCATTTCTAGAATAGATGGAATTGAAAATGAACTAAGCAGTCGTTGCTAAATTGTCTAAACCTGAAGACGGATCTCACAACAGTTGGTTCTCTTTAATGTCTCGACTTAATGTATCATCCAATAGCCAGTGTCAGATTTTACTGGTATTTTTACTGGTGTTTCCAAGAGGAAGCATCAAATGTTTCAAGACACAATGAGAAAAGTAAAGCACAAAAAATGCAGAATTTGGCACTAAAAAAAGGAACATCCAGAGTTTTGGACACATGAAGAAAAACCGATGTGATGCTACAGTGTGGGTGGTGAAACAAATGCGTCTGTCATACAATAAAAGCATGCCATTATACTCTAAACATACATGAAAAATTGTGAAAAAACTGTGGCGCAATCAAACAAATACAAATACAATACAATCAAATGTCAATGTCACCTAGGATGTTTTGTACATGGGTAACAAGCATTCTTTTCCAGAAACGTCATTCATCTTGCTTCATAAAAGTCAAAGGGATAGTTCAGTTCTTTAAGAAGCCTATCAGAGTGATCAGGAACGACGAGTCCTTTTAGTCCATCCCCCCCCCCCCTCCCCCCTCCCCCCCCCCTCCCAAAAAAGAAAAAACGGTTAGCTAAAAGTTATTAGTAGGGGATGAGAGGATGGTTTGTCCAAACTAATACGAATACATTTGAAAACACCGATTTGGTGTCAGAAGTTTTCCATCCACACTAGCCTTTTTGAAAAGTCCCCTGTCCATGATGAACAGCCAAAAACGCTAAATTTCGTCCATGGTTTCCGCCAATTCCGCCAAGCACCAGTGTTCCGCCGGCTTTCCACCACCGCCATTTTTAAAAGGATGTTATTACCTCCGCCAAGGAGGTTATGTTTTCGGTACCATTTGTTTGTCTGTCTGTTTGTTTGTCTGTCAGCAGGATTACAGAAAAACTACTGGCCCGATTTTCATGAAACTTCGTGGAAGGGTGTAGCATGGGCCAAGGAAGAACCCATTACATTTTGGAGCGGATCCGGATCCGAATCACGAAATTTGCATATCATAGCAGACTGGACTATTGGCCTTGGTGGAGGTCTGTGCTCTCTGAGTGCCTTTCTAGTTTGTTTGTTTGTCTGTTTGTTTGTCTATTAGCAGGATTACGGAAAAACTACTGGCCTGATTTTCATGAAACTTCGTGGAAGGGTGTAGCATGGGCCAAGGAAGAACCCATTAAATTTTGGAGCGGATCCGGATCCGACTCACGAACAAGCAATAATAGCACGAACCTTGGCGGAGGTCTGCGCTCTCCAAGTACCCTTCTAGTTTACAGAGCGATCGTTAAGAACAAACACCGTGAGCGAGTTACGTTTACAAAAAAAAAGCTTAAATCAAAAAGTGAAAAAGTGGTCACGGTGGAGTTGTTCTTCTCTACTTCTACTGGTGCGAGCAAGTTCGGGGCAGCTCTCCGGCCACAACCACCATTCCAGTGATACGCCGGAGGTCACGATCACACGTCAGCGTTTTCCAAAAGCCCCGTTTTCCCCGTCCACACTACGACACGAAACAGGCGTTTTTCAAATTCATCCAAGTTTTCGGAAAAAAAACTTGTCAAAAATGGCGTCTTAGTGTGGATGGAAGGCCGAAACAGAGAAATAAAGATGCGTTTTCATATTTATCCGGATTAGTGTGGAGTAGCCTGAGAGTCGTGTAGTTGTAATTTGTATTGGTCGTCAATAGAGGGCGATATAGGTCATAGATTACTTGGAACCCATCGTCTATCGGTCTGACGACGATTAGACTCTGAGGGCGTCGGCCAATATTTTGGAGTTTCCGGTGTAGCCAGCGGACATCCGGGCCAAGACTTCCTCTTCCATGCGCCGGTCATTGTTTACAGTCCAATTAGCAACTTGAGACGCGAGAACGGAGTCGGAGTTGAGAGACGACGTCTCATATGCAGATATCTGTTTATAGAGATTAGCCGAAATGTCGCCTGGACCTAAAACACCTACGAAAAGTATCGATGTTTGTGTATTGTGTGGAGAAACGTTCCACTCTCGCGTCTCAAGTTGCTAATCGGACTGTAAGTCTGTACTGTCAGAGTCTAATCGTCGTCAGACCGATAGACGATGGGTTCAGAGATTGATTATGATGTGACAAAGTTAGGAAACTGTTTAGTGCTATAAGTGATTTTTTGGAGGAATGCTTTTTTTAGGTCTTGCACAAATTTGCACTGGCACTACTAACAAATTCTGACTCGCAAAACACTGAGGCAGGGACTCATGGACTAAAAGAACTCGGTTTCATGGTCAATTTCATCCTTTAAAAGCTGAACTAAGTGTCGAAGTCACTGACTTCACGAACTCATTTGGCAGCAAAAAACAGTAAAAGAGTGTACAGTGTGTGCTAAACCTTAAAGATGCAGACAATCTCTCTACAATCAAAGCTCAAAAATCATTAAGACACGTTAGTTGTTATGTAGATGCAAAAATAAATACAAGTGTGACTGTTTTCCTTTTTCCCCATTCGCAGTCCAAAGGATGCTGTCTGTAGTAGTTTGAGTTTTTATATAAGTTCAGTTCCACCATCTCCTTTACAGAAAAGCAAGCCAGTTAGTATACATACATACGTACAGACATACATACATACATACATACATACATACGAACACACACATACCAAGGTTATCATAAGTAAAACTAAATCTAAGACAAGAACTAAGCATTTAAGTAAAATAAAAAATTATAATAATAATGATAAATTTGACTATACAGAAACTGAAAAAAGACAAAAAATAATCCTGAAGTTTCAGTCTTTTGACCATTGCTACACTGTGAGTGAAGTGGAGGATGAATGGGCCTGCCAGTACATCAATGCGTTATCAAAAATCAATTGATATTTATCATGACCATCCAAATTTTCAGCATGTGCATAAAACCAGTATTACCAACACCCTCCATGAAGGCATATCAGTTGAGATATTCATATTTAAAACGAAAACCAAAGAAAAATGAAACAAAATCTGAACTTTTATGAAAAAAGTATAACTGTCAAATAATTTAAAAATGAATGGAACCTGAACCGAAAAGGAAATCAAACTTAATATAAAATATAAAGAATATAAAATATGAATAATACAATATTTAAAAATAAATTAAATTTGAAATAAAAATAAAACTAAAGCTAATGTAAACACACTCGCGCCGGCGCGCACGTGCACACACACACACACACACACACACCAGCCATTTCAAGTGAAGCGGGGCATCTCCCTATAGAACTCATCTACCCATAATTCCTCCCAACAAATCCTCACACATCCAAGGCTAGTATCTTTAAGGGCACCACTGACCCACAATGCACCGCTCTAACGTCCGAAGACTTCGTCCTGTCACACTGTCCATTGTAACTGAAGTTAAGGTAAACCGCTCCACATATCCAGAAGGGCCCAGCCAGTCATCACTGTGCCCTATATGCTTAATAACAACATTGTAATGCCATGGTGTCCGTTGTCGATAAAGTTTTTTATCATCGCCTCACCGCTATCCCCTATGCTTAAATAACTACACCCTAACGTTACGGAGTCCGTCGTCCAGGAGCCGCTCAGATGAACCACTCCTTCTTGCTCTCGTCGATGGTCTCGGTGAACGCCGGGTCGTTGACGATGATCGCCGCGTCGGCGCAGTCCGCCGACTCCGCCCCCTTCGCCTCGTTGGTGTGGTAAGAGCCCTTGTGACGGAACATGTGGCGGATCACGAACACCAGGATGCACAGGACGGTAAAGATCACCACGGCGATGATGCCTGGAAACACAACAAGACGGAAGAAAATGGCCTTAAAGGAATTGTTAGCCCAAAAAATAAAAATTCAGCCGTTATCTACTCACGTCGAGGCCAGTTGAAACTTGGTGAGGTTTGTTAGTACATATAAGTTCATGATTGGATTTACATGAGATAATGGATCAAATTTTGTTTATGTATGTATGTGTATGTATACTAATTGGCTTGCTTTTCTGTAAAGGAGATGGTGGAATATATAAACTCAAACTACTACAGTCAGGACTTTGACAGCATCCTTTGGACTACGCACAGGGAAAAAGGAAAACAGTCACACTTTATGTTCCTATAGTTTCCTATATACTCCTATGGTTTCCTATAATGCTTTGTTTTTCCTATAGTTTCCTATAATACTCCCATGTTCCTATAGTTTCCTATAATACTCCTATAGTTTTGTATGATTTTCCTATAATACTTCGTTTTTTCCTAGTTTCCGATAATACTCCTATAGATTTCTATGATTTTCCTATAATACTTCGTTTTTTCCTAGTTTCCGATAATACTCCTATAGATTTCTATGATTTTCCTATAATACTTCGTTTTTTCCTATAGTTTCCTATAATAATCCTATATTCCTACAGCCATTATCTACTCACCCCCAGGCCAGTTGAAACTCTGGTGAAGTTTGTTAGTACATATAAGTTCATGATTCGATGGATCAAATTTCGTTTTTTTCTCACTCACAGAGTGATCGTATGATGTCAGAAGACTTGGATTATGCTTCACGTCTGGAATAATTTGATGGTTATTTTTTGTTATTTCTGGAACTCTAAAGATCGGTCCTCAAAGAATTCAGTTGTTTTGGAGAAGGCTGCTGCGGAGTCGTGCTGGGACTCAGGCCAGGACTGTTATATGGACTAACAAACTTCACCAGAGTTTCAGCTGGCATGGGGGTGAGTAGATAATGACAGAATTTTCATATTTGGTTTAACTATTCCTTTAATAGTTCAATAGGCCAGATTCATATTAGCCTACATGTACAGTTTGATGCCCTGAACATTTTCAGCATTGGATCCATCCTCTAAAATGGTATCTATCAGCCATTTGGAGCCTATTTTAATTTTCTCCACTAACAGCAAATTAGATTTTGGTGTTTTTGGCAACAGCCCTTCCTACAGCGTTGGCCTTCACTGTGAATGTGACCCATAGAATAAGATCTGGTAGCAGGATCGTCAAACCTCAAGTCTGAACCAGCACGAATGCTAAATCAGAAAAGAAGCGTCAATTGAATCAAAACCAGGTTAAAAATCAAATAGTCTTCTCAAACATTGTGAAATGGATATGTTGGCGGCACATGTCCATGTTTAAAAAATGAATAATGACCAACAAAATCTACTTCCAGTTCAACTTGAAATCTTCTAGGGAAGATTCTATGAATCGTTTTCATTATTACCCCAGTTTGAGAATGACTAAAGAGTAGAACAAAACATGAATTACAAAAAGATAGAAAACAACAGGACCTGAGAATAGATGATTAGTTACCTTTATTTAGCCAGGCTTGCTGGGCACATTTGCTCATTTTCAGCAATACCTTACTTCATATGGAGTTTCCCAGTACAAGCACTTCACTGGAGAAGTTTAACAATGCCTTGCTAAAATGATCTGGTGTTGGTAATGTGAAGCCGTGACCTTCCTGTCATGAGCCTGTTTCTCTACCACTACAGTAAATAAACTAATTATATGTCAGCAGGTGTGACCAAGTCAACTTTGCGTAAGTCTCATGTCAGTCTCAAGTCTTGAGGCACAAGTCTCAAGTCAAGTCCCAAGTCTAAATGTAGATTACCAAGTCAAGTCTCAAGTCAAGTCCATGTCATTAATGTCAAGTCTCAAGTCTAAATGTAGATTACCAAGTCAAGTCTCAAGTCAAGTCCATGTCATTAATGTCAAATCTCAAGTCTAAATGTAGAACAGCAAGTCAAGTCAGAACAAATCAAGAGTCCAGTATCAATTTTATATCTTAAAGAAAACTAAATATCTAGGACTTTTCAATGCAATATGGTTTTAATAGGCTAAAAACTTGGCAAGAGCATCATGAGTTTGATTTCTATAATCAGTTTTAACTTCAATAAATTCAATCATTCCACACAAATTCAGAAAACCGAATTTAAATTCAGCTGTCTGGTAGAACAAGTCTCAAAGTCAAGACTTTAGAAACCTTTTCAAGTCATCAAAATACAAGTCAAGTCAAGTCTCAAGTCTTCTCTTCATGCATCAAGTTAAGTCTCCAGCAATTAAAATTGTGACTCAAGTCTGACTTGAATCCGTGTCATGTGACTCGAGTCCCCACCTCTGTATGCTAGTAGTTAAAAACAGACTTACCTCCAATTATGGCAGAGTTGCGATCTACTCCGTCACCACTAGCCTTCTCCTCACTTAAGGGGAAAACAGCTCCAGCTGTGAAAACAGAATCACAGGTGCTTAAGTCCCCAGTCTGGATTTTTATTTTTAAAGGCATACTGAGCAGGATTTCCCCCCTTGAAATTCCAGTCTATCATAAAAACATATGCTAGTCTGGAACTTGTATACCTCTTTCTGTTTTGCATGCCAATCAAACCTGTGTTGGTAATCACTATTTGTGCTTTGATTGCATAGAGCTTCCTCATCTCAAACCAGCTGAAAGTTCACGGCTTAGGGGCAGGAATTCAATTTCATGAGAGATGCGTGTGAAAACGTCAGTCACTGGGTCTCTGGCTCACATTGTTGTCCAATGAACATGCTCGATTATCTGCTCGGGCTTTCTAGCAGCCAATGATCACACTTGTCGGACGGTATTTAAATTTGCCTACCTACATTTCCTTGCTGTCATTTCAATGTGTGCACTGCTTTGCTCCTGCACCACCCCACCAGTGTTAAGACCCCACCTACGGTTCACCTTTTGTGTCTCCCCTGATTGAACTGTTGCTGGCCACTGGGGGCTGCCCAGTACAACCAGAGTCTTCTACTGTGGGTCAATGAGCTGCTCTAGTGGAGCAGTTGGGGTTTCAGTGCCTTGCAAGCATATCAACAGCAGTTGAGGAAGGGGACAGTGTTTCTAAATGTCAACAGTTCTGTCAACCTTTGGGCCACAAGCCTGCCCCTCTGACCTCTAGACTAGAGGTTCTCAACGTGGGGTCCGGGGACCACTAGGGGTCCTTGAGTGGGTTCCAGGGGGTCCCCAGCAAATTGATGAAGTGTTAAACTTCAGCATTATTTCATTTAAAGAAAGTTAACACAATTAGAGAATGTAGAAGAATGACTATTTTGATCATAGTTTCACTGTTATCTCTCTACCTACAGTACAGATAGTCATGGGATTCTGGACAAAATCATATCTAACAATAAAGATATTCTCAGATTTGGGTCCGAGAGACAAAATCTCATCAAATGGGTGTCTGTGGCCCTAATGTGGACTAAATTAGGGGTCCTTGATATGAAAAAGGTTGAGAACCACTGCTCTAGACTACCTTACTGTTCTGACAGCAGGATTCCTAGCGCCACGCATTTTTTGGCATTTTCCAAAAAGAATCAGAGTACACAAAGGTAGAAGAGGTCAGGTCAGGAAGAAAAGGATCTGCATTACACCCAGGGTTTGATTTCAGGAGGAAAGGGGATAACGTTCTCCCTTGCTGGAACAAAGCACTTCCAGACATTTATTGTACTCTGTTGGCAATTGGACAGATGCTGTTATGAGGAGAAATGTGCAGTAAGTGCAACAGTCAAACAAGCTTAAAGCAATAATCTGCAACATTTTTATATGAATAAATGTCCGTTTTGCTACTCTCTATCACCGACTGATATAACACAATAGTGATTCAACCTATACCCAGTTCATAAAAGCCTTTATATTTGCTGTTCTGAACGCCTGGTGACGGCTAAGTCTTTCCCAGGAAATAAATAGAACAAAAACTGGGTAGTCAGCATGACCACTTGGCACCAAAAATGGAGACAAAATAAAAATAAAACTCCACATCAATGACCACTTAGCACCAGAATAAGCAAAATAAATCCTGTGTCCCTTGAATATTCAAATATCATCACAATAAAGCAAATTACCAAATGAGAAAAGTACTAGGGACAGAGACAATCATGATAATCACCTTCTTGTTTATTGTGACGGTGCACTGACCATTATTGTTTAATATGAATGTTTTTAATGTGAATGCTTGGGATGGATGGACGGACGGATGATAGATAGATAGATAGATAGATAGATAGATAGATAGATAGATTCATTGTGGCTGTTGGGGCAGACAGGAGGCTGGTCAGATGGTTTCTCCACAGGAGTGTTACTGTACACTGATTCACACAAACCTGTCATACACTAAGTGTGTGTGTGTGTGTGTGTGTGTGTGTGTGTGTGTGTGTGTGTGTGTGTGTGTGTGTGTGTGTGTTGGGGGTGGGTAGGTGGATGCACGCACTGCTCTAGTGGGGTTCTGCAGTGCATTAAAGCATTAAACTATGCAAATCTGTCATATGTCTTTGTGGCAAAGGTTTGCATGAATGTGTGTATGTGTGTGTGTGTGTGTGTGTGTGTGTGTGTGTGCACTGCAGTTCCATTCCAGGGTATCTACAGATCCTTAAAAAATCTGAAATGTCTTAAATCCAATTATTAAATGTTTATTTTATAGTTTATTTTAAGTTTCATATTGCAATCACAGGTGTCCATACACAATTCATTTCCTGGTGTCCTTTTTCTTATTCTGCTCATTCATAATTTTGCAACTTTCATTAGCTATGTTCAATCACAAATAAGCTAAGCTGGTTTTGCCATCTTTGTTTCTTAATTTTGCTTTTTAAATTGGTTTGGATTTCAATTCCAGGTAGCATTATTTTTTGTATTATCTTTCCCAAGGCACACCATGCAGCCGTGGGCAGAAAGTGGTAATTTCAGGTCACTCACTCACTCACTCACTCACTCACTCACTCACTCACTCACTCACTCACTCACTCACTCACTCACTCACTCACTCAGGGACGGTTTGCATGGAGCCTGCGCTTCCTCATATGGCCTCTAGAGGGCGTCTTCTTTCCCACTTCCGGATTTATCCAAATACGACAGCAAATTATTTGGTTGGTTGAGCAAGTAGAGTTACAAATACAATAGTAGCATCCCCGCACACCCTAATAGATAGATTTGTTAATTCACTATTTGTGTGAAGTAGATGCTAAACATGGATGCGTGGATTGCTATGTCAATCATTACTTTACAAACGGTAAATTTGACTTCAGATGGAAAATCAGATGATGAGTTATCAAGGTACCGCCTGTTGACAACGCTGCCATTCAGGGTGTTACTGTTAGTAAGAAACTACTGGATACTGTATCTACAGGATATTGAGAGCTAATGGGTTCTACTGTCGTCAATATGCAGACTGGAGAGATGTCATAGACTTTATCAAGAATTTCTATTACTCAGTATTTTGCTTTGTTTCACTACAGGCAGCTCAAATCAGATTTTTTCACATATCCAATATGAGTCAGATATTCTTTCTATAGCCTGACCAGCAAAAAAACACACATGGAGAGCCAGCAAGACAAAAAAAAACTTCCATGTTACTAACTTGTTGCTAGTACCCAGAATTGTTGGACAGAAAACGTGCCCTTAGCATGTGCAGCTCTGCGTTGTTATATGACAACCAAGGCTGTAATGACCACAAATGATTACACTGTCTTGACACACAAATCCAATCTCGTCACTTGTAAATTATAATGTGGACAGTAAGTCAGATTTGAAAAACAATTTGTGGTTTGTGGCTTTGTTGAATACGTAATGCTGATTAGTCTATTAAGGCATTCTGAGGTCTGTTATTTCTGAATAACAGACTGCATTTTCACATAACAGACCACTGTTTCACATCTTATCGTAACTCTGCAGTCAAGAAGTGTCTTTGGTAAGTAAGCAATAATGTGCAGGGAGCCTCCACTTTGCATCCGGGTCTTGACCTACCCTGCTGGGGCTTATTTTGCAATAATGAAGGGCTAAATGTACATTATCCCTTACTTATTACATGCGCGTGTTTTATATCTGTTGGCATACTGACCAATCCCAGGCTCCAGACCCAACTATCAGAACTCTACACCCAGTCAATCAGAAGAACAGCCACTCTCATAACACAAGACCATTCTCATCCCCTCCACAAGGCATTTCAAATACTCCCATGAGAAAAAGAACACTTATAAGAACTCCTTCATCCCAACAGCCAAGACATTCGCACACTGTCATGTTTGCACGTTGTCACATGCACTTTTACTAATCTTATGTATGTTTTCAACCCTTGTGTCTGTTTATTTGTTTTTATGTGGTATGTCTTTTTTTTCCTTTTTATGAGCCACGTCAAAGACAATTTTCTGTCATGCTTGTGATAGACAATAACGTTTCTGAATCTGAATACACAATCCTTAGCAAATGAATTGAACGTATGAAAGTGTGTGTCAATGCATGCTAGTATGAACATGCGTGTGTCTTTCTGTCTGTCCGTGTCTCCCTACCGGCGTCTATGTGCCAGGGATCGCTGGCCGAGGCCATGGGCGAGATGGTGAGGGGTGAGGCTCCGCAGTTGGACGGGACCAGGATCCCATGGGTGCTGACAGGTGCTGCCAGGCCGGAGCGCAGGGCAGCCTTCAGCGGTGCCACGCTGTTGAACTGAACTCGTGACAGACAGCCCACGAAGCCTGGCGTGTTGTAACGCTCAATCAGGATGGGGTCGATCTGCCCGGTTTCTACAAGAAAGACAGCAAATACAACGTGAAAATGATGATTTGACCAGTAATTTGGTATTAAATAATGGAGGGGTGTAACAACACATTATGTAATAACACCGCATTATGTAATAACTCAACAAAATGTAATAAATTTTCACTTCATTATGTAATAACACCCGCATTTTGTAATACGGTGTTATTATATCATATTAATGCGGTGTTATTACATAATGCGTTGTTACAGAGGGTAAATGATCATCATATGGTACACAACCACCAATAGAAACAATACACAGTTTTGCCTATTTGCAGATCTGTGTGTCTCCATGAGTGCAACGGATGAGACATAATGATGAGTATTGGGTTCTCTCTCTGTGCCTTTGTTTTTTGAATGTGTAAGAATTTAAATATCCTAGAGGGGGTATGTGGGGGGTATGTGCTGACCACAGAACTTGAATGGATAGAACGGTCCTTCCACTGTTTGCTGTGGTAATTTGGCTAGTACACCATAAAATGGTGACTATTGCATTTTAAGGGTTAGTTGCTATGGTGACAATGCCGGGCATTCAGGCCGTAAAGTTGGTCACACTTGCTTAAGAACTGTGCAGATGTGTCTGTTGCATGAGAGCTTAGCAAATTATCAATGGAAAGCTGACGTTAGCGACGAGGTTAACACGTAGCATTATCAAAGATTGTGCTCTTCTCGTCAAATTGTATTAGCAAACCAAGCTGGTAAACATCATCAACTTAAAGGATAAGGCTGGTGTTTTTTAATGCATTGCTTACCGTCAACAAATACTATGAAAATAACAAAATCAACAATGCGTTTGCTCTACTCCTGTTACTTTCTGACTTCCCATGTACCGTTTTTAGCCGTCAACCCAGAAGTCAATGGCTCCAATTGTAAGCTAAAAACCTTTAAATACAGCTCACAAAGACATAGTTTTCAATTTTAAAAATCGCAAACTGTTACCACAAAAAGTCAGGCTGTTGTAGTTATTACCAAATCAAATTCAAATGAGAACAAATTCTTCATTACGCCGGGGACTATTTTCGGTGCTACGAAACTACTTTCCTGAGATCGCAAACGTGTTTACAGCCGGCTTATTAAGTTGTTTGAGGAAAAAGTCGGCTGGCCCGGTGCATCGCGATGATGACTCTTTGACGTGTTTTTTTTAAAGAGTAACTAAACCCCACCCAAATTTGTGGTGAAGCCTGACATCTATTGGTGAAAAGTCGGGTACTGAACTGGCCATCTGCTATTGGCTGGTCTTTGGTGCCAGGGGATGTCACCACCTGTTGTACTCTATAGAAGGTGACATCGCCTGGCACCAAAGACCAGCCAATAGCAGATGGCCAGTGCAGTACCCTACTTTTCACCATTAGATGTCAGGCTTCACCACAGATTTGGTTTTGGGGTTCAGTTACTCTTTAATACAATGGAGTTCTATGGCTGCTGGGACATGGCTTCGTTGGGCACCTGCTACATAGACGAGACTTGTTGGCAAAACAAAATCATTGCTGATTTTGTTATTTTCATAGGATTTGTTGATGGTAAGCAATGCATTAAAAAACACCAGCCTTATCCTTTAATTTAATATAGCCCTTAAATGCTATAAACTAATGTAGCTCAGCCTAGCTTTAGTGGAGAAGAAAAGTTAACATTCGCTAGCTTCAAACAGCTAAAGGACATCAGCAGAAACAGATTAACTCAACTATAAACACTTCCACTAACTGCACAGATGTCAAAACCTTTGAGCTACTTAAAAAAGAGAGCAGAAACTTGTAAAAGAGCTCTATCTAGTGGTATGAGTGATGACTTTTCAGCTACAATGCCAGTTTTTCGCTGCTTTGGTCTTTGCTACAAAACCTCTTGTCTCAGTGACTTGCCGTAAGTCGGTTCATACGGAAGCTAGCCCAACGGTTCACGTAAAAATGGCCACCACTCTGACCAGCCAGGAACAGTGATTTGAAAGGGAAAGACCATTCTATCCATTCAAGTTCTGTGTTGCTGACCAAAATAATGTCAACAAGAGATTTTTAGATTCATGTGGTCTAAATGCTGTTTCAGTAGCATTTCCACCTCACTACGAAAAATATACTAAACATCGAACAAAAAGTTCCGAAATTTGTGTTTGGTATATTATTTCTCTGTTGTAACAATGCTTCTTGGCAATACATTTTATACTGTTGGAAAGCCTGTTTATTTCTCTTTTAAATGGTGCCTCATTTGTAAGGAACATGCATTTGTGGGATGAGCAGCACAGCTGAGTATGTGGGTTGCGCTCATGTAAAATTTGCCAAATCTTCTCTGCCAATGCCAAACAGCTTATTCTGCTGTTGCTATTGACTCTTGTTTGGTGTTGTTTGGTGGATTGGATGATTGAAGTCTATCAGTAACAAGGAAGAAACAAGACATATTGGCAATTTTACAATTTATTCATTTAACAAACAGTCAGGAGCCTCAGTAGCGTGTGGAAGAACCATACACAGCCACAACAGCCTGGCACCTCCTCCTCATGCTGGTCACCAGCCTGGTCACACACTGCTGTGGGATGGTATTCCACTCCTCAACCAGGATTTGTCGCAAGTCAGCCGACGTGGTTGTGTCGGTCACTCTAGCACGAACAGCACGCCCAAGCTGATCCCATAAGTGTTCAATTGGGTTGAGGTCAGGACTGTTGGCAGGCCATTCCATTCTCTCTACTCCCAAATTCTGGAGGTAGTCTCTGATAAACCCCGCTCTGTGGGGGCGAGCGTTGTCATCTTGGAGGATGGAGTTCGGTCCCAGACTGTGGAGACATGGGATTGCTACTGGTTGCAGAATCTCATCTCGATATCTCTCTGCATTGAGATTGTCTCCAATGATGACAAGCCTCTTTTTTCCAGTAGTGGAGATGCCGCCCCACACCATCACACTGCCTCCACCAAAAGGTGTTACTCTATCGGTGCAGCAATCAGCATAGCGTTCTCCCTGTCTTCTCCACACTTTGACCCTACGAATCTGGACTCATCGCTGAACATAACGTTCCTCCACATGTTCAGGTTCCAGTGCAGGTGTTGCCGACACCAGCGCAAACGGGCCTGACGGTGAAGGGCAGTCATGGCAGGCCTCCTGGCAGCTCTATGAGCCCGGAGATTGGCTGCGTGCAGTCTGTTCCGGATCGTCTGGGCCGAGAGCCGTGTGCCATATCGTCCTGCAAACCTTGACTGCAAATCTGTAGAAGACAGCCTACGGTTCCTAAGTGCTGAAAGGGTGAGGAACCGGTCTTCTTGGGGTGTCGTCTTCTTGGGACGCCCACTTCGCGGTCTGTCTCTGACATCCCCCGTTTCATGGAACTTGGCCTTCAGTTTGGAGATGGTACTATGGCTCACTCCAAATAATGCCGCAACTTGCTTTTGTGGAACACCAGCTTGAAGTCGCCCTATTGCACAGGCCTTATCGAGATCAGACAAACGTGGCATGCCGATTCTTGGAGCAGACACCAATTGACCACTGTAGCAGGGCCCATGCTCACAGGTGCTGCCAATCAGGTGCCAATCAGGTACCTGATTGTCAGCACCTGGGGGTACCGGAAGCTCAAAACAAGAGTCAATAGCAACAGCAGAATAAGCTGTTTGGCATTGGCAGAGAAGATTTGGCAAATTTTTCATGAGCGCAACCTACATACTCAGCTGTGCTGCTCATCCCACAAATGCATGTTCCTTACAAATGAGGCACCATTTAAAAGGGAAATAAACAGGCTTTCCAACGGTATAAAATGTATTGCCAAGAAGCATTGTTACAACAGACAAATAATCTACCAAACACAAATTTCGGAACTTTTTGTTCGATGTTTATATACTATAAATACATACATGCACACACACATACACACACACACACACACACACACACACACACACACACACACACACACACACACACACACACACACACACACACACACTACATCTGCATCTACACAGTCCAGTGGGTACTTACCAAAGACCTTTCCCAGGAAGATGGTTTTGACCAGGTTGAATTGGGTGTCTGAGGCCTCAGGCAGCGTATAGGTGGACACTGGGTAGTGGTCCAACTGGAGATAGATGGCAGGAGAATATGGATGGTGGAAGGGAAGGGTGACAAGTTAGATTGATAACTTCAGTCCGCTCGATTAGCTGTCCTGTACTAATAGGATGTACTAACCTGTAGTCATAACTCCCTGAGGTTCCTACATACTGTATATTGGCATGGTGGGGTTGTCCATTGTCCATGTTACACTGGGTACTAACATACTGAGAGTGTTACCAATGATATTGCTTTAAAAAATACCTTGACGTGATCCAAACAGGGTCACTGAGTTACAAAACAGGAACCAATCAGCTTTCAGTGTGGCTGTTAACTTTAGTTTGCCTCTTTGCCCATGTCCTTTTAATGAAAATTAGTATATAAACAATAATTAGAAAATCCTTAATCGTTTATCATCATGCAGTCTAATGTCAGCTGTGCCACTTCTGACTTTATAGCAAGTATTTGGTGGAATATCTGTAGCTCTACCTAGTGTGACACCCTAGGTCATCCAACCACTTGACCAAAGGGTTTTAACCTAAAAGTTTATTAACTGTAGATCACAGCACTGGTTTCTCAACTTTATAGCTACAGTAACTATAGCTATAATAATAAGCTGAGGTGATACTGTTTTTTGATATAAAATTCAACCCTTCAAAATTGACATCTACAGCTTTAATTTGTGACTCCTTGCCAACACAAATGTATTTATCACTTAATTGTAAAATCTTGTATTATCAACTAGACCCTGTTTTGTATGACATCAAAAATCATCTTCCTCATTCATCACTCCCTGCATGAAGAAAAAATAAAAATAAAGTACAAGTCCAGTTGTCCACCAGTAGCCTTGCCTGAAAAACTCCCAACCATCTATTGTATATTAGGAACCGGTGTTAATGTAAACGATTAGACTAATCAGCTACTTGTGTCCTGTAGGATGTACTAACCTGTAGTCGTATCTCCCTGAGGTTCCTAGTTATGTTGACATGGTGTGGTTGTCCGTTGGCCATGTTACGGTGGTCTACATCTATGGTGTAGGGCTCCTTCAGCCCCCCAAGGCTGTAGCGGATCTGGAGAGTGCCTGGACACACACACACACACATACACGTTACAATGTACACAGTGCAACAACGTGACAGTTGACAGTACTGCAAAGCTACACAAATGGAGGGAGACGCATTTTATTATGTTAAACTATATATGTAAATATTGTATAAATATAATACAATATATACAGGAATGAGCAAAATTATACCAAAATGGCCATCGTTTCCTCCAATGCTTGAATATTAAGACCAAATTTCTAGGCTATTAATAATAACAGTACTTATTATCATAGCCTAGACATTTGATGTAATTTGGAAGAAATAAAATAAAATACCACCCTAAATAAACCCAGAAAAAAAAACTGCATGAATTGGTGGGGCAGTATCGCAATATTAAATTTTGGATATCGCCGAAGGCTAGTGTCTATGTGTGTGTGGTATAAACTTGGTTTTACTTGTGTACATTTCATATTAATTGTTAATAATATCCATGAGTGCTTTGGTAACAAAAGGCTTGTTATTCTAATAAAGCCATTCTCATTCTGAATCTGACCAAAATAGGCAATAAACAGTGTTCCAAATGTAGAAATAATGCTGAAGGAGTTTCTTAAGAATCAACAACAGATCTATCTGCAGTAGCTCTGTACCCTTCAACATCCAACTAATTAATGCATAGGATTTTGACTAATCAATGCATAGAAGTTTGAGGACCATTACATACTATACACAGGAGTAATAAATTAAATTGTTTGAAATGCTGGGGAGAAAATACATGAAGGTGGACCAGAAAGAGAAAAACGCTCTGCTCTGTAGTGATGTATGCGACACTAGTTAGATCTAATTAGTTTAACAGTTTAACATAAAAATAGAGTGGTGGACTTCATAATTAAGTATAGGTGTCAGTGGATGAAAGTTTTGCCTTGTTTGGGCCGACAACCTCAGAAAATTACAGAGCTGTAGCATGTATTGTTGTCTTTTTATGATTTTTTTTTGGTTAAAATTTTAGACCGCTGCTGTAGTGCCACCATCTGGACTATTTGCCCCATACTTTAGCGTCGTTTGGCATGGGACTGGAGCTATGTGCCAAGTTTGGTGACTTTTCATACATGGGAAGGCAGTTTTAGTAATACAGATAGAATAATAATACATAGAAATACAAGAAAATAAAAGGTCATTTATCATGCTGGTGTCCCCACCATTGTGCCTGAGCACCACAGCCAGGTAGTCCTGTGTCCTGGAGCTGACGTACACCAGGATGCTGGGAGCATTGGAGGTGCTGAAGCTGAACACCAGTTCTTCCTCAGTCAGGTTAGCTTCGCTGGGAAAGCTGACGCCCGATAGGCTCTTCACCTCCCGCGTTAAAGGAAATCCCGCCTCCGGCAGGAAGTCATAGCGCACCAGCGTTCCGGTCTCAAAGTAGCCACCCACATCTAAGGTTCACACACACACACACACACACGTAGAGCAGCATGAGCAGAGATGGGTAAGTGTAAAATTGTTGTCAATTTACCAAACAGTACATAAGGAGAAATCCTACAGCAGCATAGGCATAAGCACTTTACCACATGCTAATCTAAACTAATCTAATCTAATTTAAACTAATCTAATCTAAATTAATCATATTTAATCTAAACAAATCTAATTTAAGATAAATGTATCTTATCTAAACTAATCTAATCTAATTTAATCTAAACTAATATAATCTAAATTAATCTAATATAATCTAAATTAATCTAATTTAATCTAATTTAATCTAAACTAATCTAATATAATTTAAGATAAATGTATCTAATCTAAACTAAACTAATCTAAACTAACAACTAAACTAAACTGATCTAAACTAATCTAATCGAAACTAAACTAAACTAAACTAAACTAATCGAAACTAATCGAAACTAAACTAATCTAAACTAACAACTAAACTAAACTGATCTAAACTAATCTAATCGAAACTAAACTAAACTTAACTAATCGAAACTAATCGAAACTAATCGAAACTAATCGAAACTAAACTAAACTAAACTGATCTAAACTAATCTAATCGAAACTAAACTAAACTAAACTGATCTAAACTAATCATAATCAAAACTTAAATAAACTGATCTAAACTAATCTAATCGAAACAAAACTAAACTAAACTAATCCAATCGAAACTAAACTAAACTGATCTAAACTAATCCAATCGAAACTAAACTAAACTAAACTGATCTAAACTAATCCAATCGAAATTAAACTAAACTAAACTGATCTAAACTAATCCAATCGAAACTAAACTAAACTAAACTGATCTAAACTAATCCAATCGAAACTAAACTAAACTGATCTAAACTAATCCAATCGAAATTAAACTAAACTAAACTGATCTAAACTAATCTAATCGAAACAAAACTAAACTAAACTAAACTGATCTAAACTAATCTAATCGAAACTAAACTAAACTGATCTAAACTAATCTAATCAGAACTAAACTAAACTAAACTAAACTGATCTAAACTAATCTAATCAAAACTAAACTAAACTGATCTAAACTAATCTAATCGAAACAAAACTAAACTAAAGTAAACTGATCTAAACTAATATAATCGAAACAAAACTAAACTAAAGTAAACTGATCTAAACTAATCTAA